>NC_141998.1:6848812-7023812 GCF_049901715.1 Pseudonaja textilis | reverse complement strand
CATTTATAAAATTGTTGAAGAGAACTGGGGCTAAGACAGAACATTGAGTTACCCCAGTGTACACTTCCCTCCATGTAGCTGTAGTTTCCATTGAGGACTACATGTTGAAAGCAGAGATTGAAGATCACAGGTTCTGGAACAAGCAGCTCAAGAAAATAGTAGGGATAGATAATGTGGCCAATGTAAGAACGTAATGGCACCATTTCAACAGAGTAGGTGTTTTCAATGAGGAAGGATTTTCTTGGAGTGATAAATCACCCATTTTTTAAAATATGTTGTTCTTCCCCAAATAGTAGTGAGGTATTAGTTCTCCATTCCTCTACAACTGGTTTCTTAAATTCAGGAAACCTACATAATGCATGTACATAAAGGGCACAAACTATGCTATTCACAAACTAACCTATTGGACGGCTCACATCAATTAAAAAAACATTTTTGAGAAACTTCTTGGAACCATCCTTGTTCATTACAAAAAAAAAATACCTTTGGAAGGCCACAGTCACATTCTTCTCCCTCCTCCACAAATTCATTTCCGCACACTGGAGGTGAAATCACATCTTTGGTTGAGGGTCTGTTGATGATGCATTGTGGGGTTTCATTCATGATATAATTCTGATAAAACTGTAAACTGCAAGAACTGAACTCCTGGGGAGTTATATAGCTGTAAAGATGAACCAGTATGAGATCATGATCATTCATATGTGGATCAGGAATAGAATGCATGGCAAAAACAAATAAGACAGAAAAAAATTGGCTAATGAACAAAGCAGTATTGTTTTTCTTTAAAGCTAACAAAATAGCTATGAGAAATCTTTGTACCCTTTGATCTTATTATGCTCCCTCAGTTTTAATTCCACTAACATTTTTTCTTTTTTTTAACACAATGAATTTGCAATGAGAACTCCATGTGGTGTGCTTAAGTGCTTAAGCTATTTCTTGTGTTTGAGTAGTCCGCCTTTTGTTTTCATTTTTAGTCAGTCTCTCTGTGGAAGGGGAGTCTGGAAATGATACAGTGACATTGTTGATGGGATGAAGAAGAGGTGGCAATAATATAATTGAAGGGAAAATAGTGAAATCTTGACCCTCTTTTTCTTTTCTTCTTTTGGAGAAGAAAGGCTTGTACTTTTTATTGCAAATGAATGTTTTAAGGCAACAGGAGAATTGATACACTTATTGGACTTCTGTTGCTGAAAAGGTCTTGCAACTTGCCATTGATCTTTGAAATTGCATATTTAAAAGGGAAGCCAACATGCTATCACCAAGTCCACCCAAGCCCCTTCCTAATGCAATTACAAATCATTAGGAATATAATTATTGGCCCTCAAATTAAGAGGGTGAAATTAAGAACCCAAAGATGATCTGCTGGTGGCCACTAAAGAGATAACGTGGTCTTCTTTGAAGATCAAAATTGCACCAGACCCATTAGGTGGGGTTTATTGAGCAAACTGTTCTCCAAGCACGGCCTTCTGTAAAAAATACCACAAAGTGGTTTTGAAGTATTAAGTAATTGTGACGCACAAAAATTCTTCAGTAAGGACAGGAAGGGTTAGTTAGCGTTCTCAATACTTCCTGAAGTCATAGCCATTGCATAAAATATGAGACAACAAAGTCCTAGAGCTTTGTCAGAAGAAACCAGAAATTTGACAACAGGTGGCATGTTCACTGAGGCTATAAAAATATTACACAAAAGGTAATTGGGTGTTTTGCAATACATAATTCCTGAGATCTTTCCTTTCCCTTTCTTTCCCTCCCTTCCCTTCCTTTCCTTTCCTTTCCTTCCTTTCCTTTCCTTTCCTTTCCTTTCCTTCCCTTCCTTTCATTTCCATTCCATTCCTCCATTTCCTTTTCCTAGGAAGTAGAGGCTAAACAAGGACTAGCAATATAATTGCAGTGGTGGGCTGCAACTGGTTTAACCAATGGTTTGGCGAACGCATGCGTCGAGTGCTTAGCCCTCACACACAGCATTAAAAAAACTGCCTATTTTAAGCTTTAAAACTTACCTTCTATGTCAGCGCTGGTGAGTAAAACAGCTGAGGTGCAAATCAGCTGAGTTTAAAAAAAAACACAACTGGGACCAGCCTTTCCATTAGTAAACAAGGCAGTTATTACGTGAACTGCACCATCATTAAGAAGTCAGGTTTCCTCCACTGTCTTATCAGAAGACAGTTGAAAGGGTCAGGAAATGGTAATCACAGGAACCCAGGATGCTGCAACCATCATCAATGCACGCTGGTTGCCATGCCCTGAATTTTGATCATGTGAGGGGAGGCTGCTATGGTTGCAAGTGCAGCTGTAAGCCAGTTTTTTCAGTGCCTTAAAATGTAACTTCAAATGGTTGCTAAACAAATGGTTATAAGTTGATGGCTACCTGTACGTTACTACCTGTCGATTTCAGCAGACTGCAATATATGAAAAATGTAACATATCTTCCACCTTGATGAAGGGGCAAGGCAGGAAAACCCCAAGGACACTAATCAATCTTTTTCTTTCTTCTGTTGCCTAGTTCAGAATATTTTCCTCATTCTGCTTCCTTTTTTAGGAAAGTCTTTAGGAATAAGGAATAGCACTTAGACTTATATACCACTTCACAGTGCTTTCCAGCCCTATGTGGTTTACAGAGTCATTTTAACCACCTCGGAAGGGTGGAATGCTGAGTCAACCTTGAGCTATTGAGAATCAAACTGCTGGCAGCTAGCAGCCAACAGTCAGCAGAAGTAGCCGGCAGTACTGCACTCTAACCACTGTGCACTGTTTAATGTCTAACTTCGTTTCCTCTTTTATCCATCACAGATATTTCTTGGCCTATGTTGCCTAGGCTATTTCTTTACACTATTGTTAACTGCAACTGTTTGAAAATCGCTTGATCTGAAAGTCATTAAAAGCTTTCCTGATCCCTTACCCTTGCTTGTCAGCCATAATGCACGGGCCAGTCTTGCAGGTACACAAATCTGTGTCATGATTCATGCCAAAATTATGACCCAACTCATGGGCCATTGTTGCCCCCATAGCTATTGGGTCCGTACTGTGATCCTGAAAACAAGAAAACACTTTGTCTATTGTTAGTCCTCCAAGAAACCAAAAGTGAATTCAATTATTACTAGCACTGAACTGAAACCTGGACCTTTGCTCCAGGACCTTCTAATGAAAAAATCAAAGAGTTAGAAAAACAGTTTAATAATTTTCAGAGCTGAAATAGGGTTTCCTACAAAAAGTAGTTTTCTTTCTTTAAAGTAACGAAGTGTACTAACAATTTTCAGTAGCTTAGAGCAGGGGTGAGATTCTACCGGTTTGGACTGGTTCAGATGAACTGGATGTTAACTTTGCATCTGGTTTGCTGAACCAGTATTTGAACTGACCAGATGGCCCCACCTACCCTGCCCCACCCCGCCCCTCCCAGTAATCTCTACGTGGCCAATTTTTGATGCAGTTAATTGCAGGGTCTGCATGAAGGTTCTGGGAGGGGGAAAAACGGGCCTTCCGGAAGTCCGGAAATGGGCCTGTTTCCGGCTTCTCTTGGGCCTCCAGAGCCCGGGGGAGGCCTGAGAGGACCTGGGAAGGAGAAAAACGGATCTCCCAGAAAAATTGGAAGTTGCAAAACGGGCCTGTTTCTGGCTTCCGGAGGGCCTCCAGAGCCTAGGGGAGGCCGTTTTCACCCTAGAGGCCTGAGGGAAGCCCCTCTAGACCTTTGAAAAGGCAAAAAACAGCCCTCCCGGAAGTTCCAGTAGGCCACACCCATGATGGCCATGCCCACCCAACAACTGGGCAGCAAACTGGTTGCTGGTATTTTTGAATCCCACCTCTGGCTTAGAGATGGTGCTTTCTCCACAATTATCTCACTGGAATGCTGTGATATTACAAAGAGGTCTTCTATTGTTTATTTGCGATTATTTACGATTCTTTTTATTAATTAAAAGTATTATTTATTTGTCCGTGTTAAAAAAAGTGAGGTGTAAATTGAAAGCTAGCTTCAAAGGGAGTGGAAGGAGTAAGAACCTTTCTCCAGACCATACTACTGTGTTTGCTTTTAATGTAGAAAAATACTAAGAAAGTATACTGTTTATGTGAAACCTGAAACTAAAGGATTACATCAGTAGTCCTCAACTTTGTAAACTTAATTGAACCTGTAAATTAGAGTTTGGAGATGTCAAATTAATAAATAAGGGTGGATGAAAATGATGTGGATCAAATATAAGAAGAGTCTTCTTGTATTTTATATTTTGGGAGTTTTATATTTTGAGATATTTTGGAGTTTTCAATGACCATAAACAAGTAACAGGTAGCTTTTCTACCCACCTGAATAATTGCTGTAGATGTCAAAGAATTGCACATGGTACCAACGTAAGCCAATCCTACAGTACTTCCAGTTAAGTCAATGTCCCTATAAGAAAGAAGAGGGGGATCAAATTTGTAGAAGATGGGAGCACATTTTGTAGTCTTGGAGATGTATAACCTCTTATGCCTTTCACAAACCCGATATCCTGTCCTCAGTTCCTGTCAGTTTTCAGGGTTAGAATTATGTAATAATTCATTTTAGACTCTGCTCACATAAGCCATTTAACTAAGCAGATCTATTAAACATATTCAGGATGAATTTTCGCAACAGGCTAAGCTTGGTTGGTGTAAGCCTTCATTAAGTGAAGGAAAAGGGTTAGCATGTTGTGTGAATCCAGTCCATTTAGGTTAACTTAGATTCCATGTACTGTGAACACTGAAATGCAGATTTATTTAATAATTAGATTTCTCCTATCAGTTTAGCCATGGTGTTATTAAAAACTAAGTGAGCTTGGAAAAAGTGACTAAGTGTGGGGGATCAAATCAACATCTGTGGGAAAAATAAAATGGATTTTTTTCTATGTTTTATATTCTCCTTTTTTACTTTGATCTGCATTCCATCTAGCCCCAATATATTTTATAAGACCCATTTGTTATGCACAGATTCTGTAGGATTGCTCACAGCAGAGTTATAACTTATCCAATATATTGTAGATATAATCCAGTAAATTTGGCAATTTCTCACTCATAAAATTGTATGGCAATATATAGGCTGAATTCACACTGCATCTATAACCAGATCACATTAAGATCTAGTCTAGATGACAGATTTATACATCCTGTCAAACTCAAGATTAACTATTTTTATTTTATTATATTATGGGTTTATCTGTTGTGTAATGGAAGTATTCATTCAGTTGGGACAGAATGGAAACCAAAACATCATTTAATCAGATTAAAAATGCATGTGTAAGTACAACCAAAGCATAACAGGGTAATCAGTTCAGTTTCAATTTCAAATCCAGGTGAAATCAAATCAAGCTGCGTTTTTGACTGGCAATAATTCAAAGACTTCTTAAAACCAGCTCTCATGTACAAAAAAAAAAATATGTTGGCTTTGACCCAGAAATATAGTTCACAGAAGCTTTAAAGCGTGCAGCATAGAGTGGAAGTTCTGTGCAAGCACTAACTTTCCCATAATCCTCCACTCCCAGCCACCCCCATTCCCTTTTCCCACAATGAGACATACGTGAGTAACTGAGCATTATCATTCCTTTTGCGCTTCAGCAGAACTGACTGTCTCCATGACGAAAAGTGGTTCAAAGTGGCACCTGCTGTTTCACTGATCTCAATCTTATCTTCATCGGACCATATTTCCAAGCCAATCAATGCTACATGAACCTTCAAAGGTTTGTAAACCTGTGTGGTGGATATGGCATCAATCAGAAACTCAAACATATATAAACCTTGAGAAACGTTTCTAGACTAAAAGGCAGCTGACATTAGTTTCTAAAGACAGGTGAAATGGAATAGATTTGGGATTCAATAGAAGAAAATCTGTAAAGATTTGAATTGTGGAGTCCTCAATGCTCTCTGAGCCTAGTGGTTTGCTTATGGACATTTAGTCAGACTCAGACAGCACCAAGGACTCTACATAGAGAAGAAGAAGGATTGTTTTAATCAGCAGAAATAAATGTTAAAAAAGAAACAGGTGATTATTCCCTTTCATGAAGAACAGAAGTGGAGCAGCACTTTAAGGGAGATTTGACCCATCCGTCTTCCTGTCCTCTCCCTGATTCTAACTGATCATCAACAGTAAAGATGGTCAACAAGGTTAATAGATACAATATGTATAATAGTACAAGATGAGTGGATCTCCTTTTAAGTGCCACAATCCAATTCAAATTGGGTTCCTCCTGCTTTCTTCTAAGAGATCATGTTCTTAATCAGTTGACTTTAAAATGGGCTTATTAAGATCATCTCTTTCTAATCTCCAAGCAAAGCAGATTAACCACAGCCCTGAAAGAATCCAGCTACTGAAATGTATTACTGATTGAATTATTGCAACCGCTTTGAACTTTGTATTCACATAAGAGGCTTATTAACCTAGTTACTGAACTAACCCATTTTCTAAAATGGCCCTGCATACTGGATCACAACTTTACCAAATGACCCAGCTTTGCGGAACTCAAAACTGGAAAAGTTAACGTTCTTGGAGAAGTGCATCTCCTAGGTCTCTTTACCTGGTTGTTTATTGTGTGAACACAGTGAAAATCCAAGAGGTTAAAATCCAAAAAGTGAAATAACTTTTGTCATGTCTTCTTACCACATTTATAAAGTTGGCTATATCAAATACTCTCTTCCTTATAGTAGTGATGCTGCGGCTGTACTTCCTGAACTACAGAAAAGACAAAAAGGTTAAGAAGAGATAATAATTGTTTTGGATGGACTGGAGCAGAGAGAGAAAGAACATGTCAGGGAAAGGAAGAAACTTTTAAAAAATCATGGAATTTGCTAATTCAGACAAAAATAATAATTCTATATCCAAGGACTCCAATGAATTATTTTGTGCTGGTCATTTAGTTCTTAGTTTACTTTATTGTCATTGCATCTTGTACAACGAAATCAAACACCATCTTCAGTGCACATTATGACCATGAAAATAAACACAAATGCACATCCTTCACACTCCACACACTGAATTGAAAACCCTGACCCCACACCAACACTGTACTATATAGTAGAATTCAACAGAGCTACTGTCCTGGGATAGAAGCTGTTTTTCAGCCTATTTGTCCTGTACCGTCTGCCAAATGGTAATAGTTAAAAAAAAAAAAGGGGTGCCCAGGTTGAGATGGATCTTTGAGAATGTTTTGAACTTTCTTAAGGCAGCGGGAGCTATAAAGCTCTTCCAAAGAGGGGAGAGGACAACCAATGATCCTCTGGGCAATGACGTTAACCCTCTGGAGTGCTGTCCTATCTGCCACTTTGCAATTGGCAAACTACACACAGGTGCAGTAAGTTAAGATACTCTCTATGGTGCAGCGGTAGAAGGTCACCAGCAGTTTTCCATTCAGTTGTTGATTTCTGAGAAGTCTCAGCTAGTATAATCTCTGCTGGGCCCTTTTCACCCTTTTAACTCTACACGTGAATCTGCATTAATATATTAACATTATTATTATTTTTTCAGTAGCACACATGGGTTTTTCTCCTGGTTGGAGAAAATTTTGGTCAGCCTACTGAAAACCTTTTCCTTAATTGGACACTATATTTCCCTGTTCAGAGCAGTGTGAGAAAAGCATTCTTCACTACAAACTGGATTTAAATTCCACCAGCCCAAGACCAATTTCCCTGAAAATTTTTTGCATAAGACGTTCTCTTCTGCAATAGTATTAAAAGGGGAAGCTCAGACTGGTATCTGGAAATTCACTGAGTTCATGAACATAGTTAATTTTACTGGAGGGAAATGTGCACATATTCAGAGAGTTCAAATTCCCCCAAGAGTTATTTTACTGCAAATGCTATATTATTGCAAATGAGATTGGCTAAGTCAAAATGTGGATCTTATTTCTCTATTAGCCAAAGGTCAGCTTCTATTTGAGCTAGTGCTGGTGGAGAAATATATTTAATCTGAATGATAGTATGAAAATTAACAGTACATAATTTTGACCTTTTGAACCAATTTATTAATTGAAATTCATACTTGCACAAGCACACATAAGGAGAATATCAATTTCAAATCAGATATTCATAAAAAATAAAAATATTTTTCCTGCTAGGGAAAGTTATCTTCAAAAACCAAGCAAAAGTGTAAAATAAAAAAAAAATATGCTGGGAAACATAGAAGCCAAAGTGTATTCATATTTCAATACAATTTAAAAAGCAAGTTAAATGTAACGGTTCTGAAATAAATAAAAAAATAAGGGAAAGCAAAACAACCAGAGATGCCCACCCACAAAACCAATTCAAAATTCTCTTCATGAATTTTTCTCTGGATTTTGGAATGCTAGATTTCCCAGGTAAAAGAAATGGATGATGATTCTCTCTTTTACTCTTTTTTTTCTGTTTCAAAATTTCATTTATGTTCTCCATCTTAACTTCAGCTTCCTGATCTTGGCATTTCTGGATAAACAATCATTAAAATTTAGATAAAGTCTAGGAACAGCTTAGTACAAATCAGGCAATAATTGAATTTCAAATGTGCCTTAACTTTGTACATAGGGATCGGGTCCAATAACAAAAAACAAAAATTATCGAAGTATATTTTAACACATATTTTAGGAAGAAATCTAGTTAGAGTGTTGTATTTGGTAATGCCTTCAAAACACCCACATTGAAAACAAAATTGTGTGCTCAATACAGAAAGAAAATTGGTATCCAGAATACTTACCATTCTGTTGTCTGCAACTACGTAAAACTCAACATATTTTTTGGCCTGCAAGTATTCCTTTTTCTAAACAGAACATTAAACAAAATATTGTTTAGACATGTTGCTTCCTGCAGTCAACAGAAATGTTGCATCCTCAGATAACCTTGTTATCCTCCCTGGACAAAGTACATGACCTTTCAGAAATATTGGCTCTTTGAAGAAGACATGTATAGTGAGAGAGATTGTTAAAACTTCAGCATTTTAGAATGTGCTGAGAAATTTCTCAGGTGGAGAACATTATGCAATGATTGACCAGATTCACTTCATCAGTTTTGATTCAATCCTTGCTTCAATCCAACTTGATGGTTCAAATCAAATTGGAAAATTGAATCAAGATTATGTAATGGTCTTATTAGACATCACAAAGCACTTCGATTTGATATTTCAAACCAGTTTCTCCCTCTATCCCCTATGCATGCATAATAAAAGAGGCCTCCAATTGATAATTCAATTAAACTTATTTCTAAACTGATTCAGAAAGTTGAGACGATTTGGAGATTCGGTTGAACCTATTTTGAACCATTTCTCTAAATTAAGTTTGCACGAACATAGAAAATGTTGTAAACTGGAATATGTATTTTCTGTTCATTGAGTTTCCATATGTTCTTGTAGAGCATGGGTGGAATAGAATTTTAGTAATGAGGGAACCTATCTTCCGAATTCTTTTTAAGCAGTCCCAGAAATTTCTCTTTCACTTTACATTTTAGAAACAAGTAAATGAACCCCTGTTTTCAAACCATGTTATATGAACTTACTTCAATACTCATGCTCATCCGGGAGGTCTTTTTGAAGGGGTCATCTGATTTCCAAGTAGTGTTGGTTACTCCACAGGTTTTGAACGTCTTGTCCTCTTTTTCCAGGCTTTCATATTTGAAGAGTGCATGGGCTTCACTGTTGGAAAGCTTCAAAGGTTCAATAAGATACCTCTCACCATAATTCTTGAAATACCCTCTGAAAAACAATTGTGGATTATTTTTGAAAATTAGGATTAGAGCTGGAAATCCCATAGAAAAGAATATTTGGAGCTCAGGGTTCAACTGTGGGGTTCTTGGTGCTCCCTAAATTTGATTGTTTTCCTGAAAACATTTTATTGCTCAACTAGTAACATCATTAGTGGACTAGATGTTACCTGGTTGGGTAATGAAACATCTGCAAGAAAACAATTAAGCTCAGAGAGTACAGAGGATTCCATGATGAATAACCAGTTTTAACTAACAAAGTCAACATAAATTTGTGAATCTCTCTTTAAAATAAACTGAATTTTATTTTCTTTCCCTAGCTCACATATCACTTTCTCCTGCTTCTCAAAGACACAGCTAAGCTCACAAAAAAATATAAGATATTGCACATTCTCAGTACAATGATGAATTAGCTATACAATTGTCAGCTATACAATATTTGAATGGATGTAGTTTGTCATGGAATCCAATAATGTATAATTCCTAAATTATTGTTTAAAAAGTAGAGAATGTTTCTAGCTATGAAGATATAAGACTACACATGTTGGAAGATTCAGTTTTTGTGTATAAACATGTGTTTCATAGGGGTGAAATACTGTATATCTTATATATTTCCCTACTGTAGAGTCATTCAATCAAACCAATCTTTTGTTGCTCATAGATCAACACATAAAACATGAAAGTCACAATTAAGTAGGATGAAAGAGGAAAAATATAATTGTTCTAAAATATCTAAGAGAAAATAGAATAGTACTTGGTTGCAGAATAGTACTTGGTTGTGGTCAAGGAAACGAAATAAGATTGATCTGATAATAACAACTTAAGATAAAAGTCAGAACTATCAGGATATTTAGTAAAGAGCTGACATAATAATACCCTCAATGCAGAATTATCATTTATTTGTTTGTTTGTTTGTTTGTTGTTTGTTTGTTTATACTGCTGCCTATTCGCCCATGGCAACTCGAGGCAGCTAATAGAATGTCAAACCATATTTAAAATAAAAAACAATAAAAACTAATTAAAAAAATCGAATAAATTAATAAAGTACAATAGAACAAAATCTGGAAAAAAATAAATAAAAAATCACCCCCAACTCCCACCCACTGCCCCGACGACAGCAGATCACAGAAGCCATTTGATGGGCTCCATCCCTCTCTGGGTTCCCCCGGCCCACTGGCAGAACCAGGTCTTCAGTGCCTTTCGGAAGAGTATTAGAGAGGGGCCCTTCTAATCTCTGTGGGAATGATGTTCCAGAGAGAGGGAGTCACCACAGAGAAGGCCCAACTTCTGGGTCCCACCAGGTGTATCTCCCTCAGGGGTGGGACCCGCAGCATTCCCTGACTCTCCGCTCTGATGGGTCAGGTAGATGTGACTGTCAAGAGACATTCCCTCAGATAACCTGGTCCCAAGCCATGAAGGGCTTTAAAGATGACAACCAGCACCTTGAAGTGCACCCGGAAGCAAATTAGCAACCAATGCAGCTCCCGCATTGGTTGAAACATGGGCAAGCTAAGGTCTGCACAAAACCATGCAGGCTGCTGCATTTTGCATCAACTGGAGCTTCCAGTGTCTTCCCTCAGTAACAGCTGTCAGGAGGACATTGAATTAGCCTTATGGTAATCTGACTCTTCTAATCTTTATACAGCTAAGATATCTGGTTGGTTGGAGAAAGTGTGCAGAATGGCTCAAGAAAGTGTTCCTAGTAGAACCAAAAGTCTGCTTGCCTCTTCCTGTACACTTCCTAGCTACTTCCTATACTTCCTTCACAATCTGAAACCTACTTATCTTCTTTTCTTGTAACACCAACTCTTTTGTACAAAGACAACATGGTCTTTGAAGCTCATTTAAACAGAGATTTAGTTCTCTACTGTCTCTGTTGGCTGGCAGCAGCTCTTCTAGGTATCCAACCAAAATCTTCCTTAATTTTGCAGAAGTTTAGAAGTTAAACAACTAATTTGCATAGGAAACTGATGTGCCACTTTTTAACTATGACAGCTTCAAGAACAGTAATAATATTTTCTTTCTTACAAAATAAAGATAAAACAGTATCTTACTTCAAACCATGGCATGCATTAATGCTTGCAGTTGAGTCAGTATCATTCTGGATGTGGCCGTTATAATAACAGTGATCCTGTATGGAAGCAAGAAGACTACACTGGATTGGACTGTGATTTGTTAAGCAGGAATATGGTTCCCAACGTATAAGTGAAGTAATATGTAAGACAGAAAACAATCCAGAATATTTTGATTTGTGGGATACAAAATCTGTCTACTATTGATTGTTTTTTTTTAATTAGCTTACAATATAAAATACAAAAATACAAAAGAAAATGGTAGAAAAGTAAGGGAAGGAGAATGTGTAGGGAAACAGGGGAAAAGAAAAAAAAGGGATTGACTCCTTTCAGTGCAGTAAAATAAGATTATTATCAGACCTCAACTTTTTACTTTTACAGATAGTATAAACTATCCATTTCTAAAACAACAAAGCTGTCTAATCAGTAAAGCCCAAAAGCAAAGTTTCACTTTTTTTCCACCTCAAGCACAAAGCCCAGAAGTGGTTTCCAAGTAGAAACAAAAGTAATGTGATATTTTTTTTAATCTTTAATCGAAGCAGTCAGTTTAGCCATCTCTGCTAACTCCATCAACTTTTGCAGCCATTCGTCCACTTTGCGAATCAGAGTGACTGGTTGTTTCAAAATGAGCCCAAAACCCTAAAACCAAGTTGCACCTGCACATATGTGCTCTGGAATTATTGAACTTTTCAACACAGCTTATATGGGAAAACTTAACCTGAATCCAAGGATATCCAAAGGATATTGCCAATAAGGACTGGCACCATTGCAATACAAACCAAAAACAGGCAGAGCTTTGATGGCACCTTTGTGGCTGTTATCTTGATTTTTGTAAGCTGCACAGAGTCATTGCTTGAGATGGGTAGCTATAGAAATTGAATGACTAACTAAATCAATCAACAGACTTTTTAAATTCATCATCAGAATGTTTCTCACTCTGTTCTACTACTTATTGCAGAACTGGGGGATATGTGAGCCTCCAGATTTCATAAACTCTGACGCCATCATTCCTAGATGGGGAAATGTTTTTTCCTGGACTGAGGTCATTAAAAAAAATCTCAAAAATGTTCCCATACAAAGATGTTTAAAATGTTACCTAAAGATAGTTTGAAATTTACTAATGGGGAGGCTATAAATGGCTATGTAAAATACTGCAGCATTCCAAATGGCAGTGAAAGAGACAAATACATGAAAAACAACTAAAGGGAAATAATTTTTTAGATTGGCAGTCCTCAATGTACAATTTGTGTACAATTTGATGCACCAATGTGGCATTTTTCAAATCATCCAAATTGGTCATTAAGATCTCACTTTCCCTATTCAATAATTTCTTCCCAGCCAGATGCTCTTTCTCATGATTTGACTCAATACCAGTTCTGATTTTTTTTCCCCTTATTTGGTGTATATGTTGGTAAAGTCATTGGCTGACTTAGCATTTTGGACAGTGGCTAAAAATAAAAAGCAGACTCTGAGCTTTTCTTGCTTAATTGACAGAAAGAATAATTTTAAATGAAGGTCACTGCTTAGTTATTTTCCTACCAGGCCCTATCGCCTGATGCAGGATTTTGTTGCTCAAAATTCTATGCTTCTTTTATCAGGCTTTTGTTGATAAGGGGGAAAGAGGGAAAGGTGTTAGAATATTTCTTTTTCTTTTTCACTTTGCTAGAAGATGCTATAAAATTTTTTGCCTTTAAATCATTCCATTCCAAAGAGCAAGACAAGCTCATTGAGTCTCTACTTAGGAAAGTGTTGTGTATGTACCATATGCATAAATACACTGAGAAACAGCATTTATGTCCAAGCTCTCTCCAGCACCAAAACTCAAAGAAAGATACACCTTCACACTTCCAGATCCAAAACATCATTTGCAAATTGATAACTGACTACAGGAAGAGGCTTTCTGTACAAAACCACTGTCTCTTGCAGTATTTTGCAAGAGACAAAGAGTTACTCACTAGAATCTACCGTACAAACAAAAGGGAAGATGTTTTTCTGGATAAGTGAGATCTTAATAACCAATTTGGAAGATGTTTTTCTGGACAATATCAGGTCAGTACCAGCAATGTACTATCAGCTATAGCAAAACAAATGCTTTTAGAAAGCCCTCATGTGTTCTGACCCAAACCTGGGTCTAAGGAAGCAAACACGAGACAAAGGTAACAACACAACCTTTTAATGTTTCTTTACAAATCCTGTTCCTTCATGGGTAAAAGGCTGGTTCAAACCAATTAGCTCCGATAAGAAAGAGCCTTGCCAAGCTTTTGCAAGGCTGCCAAGAATACCAGATAAAGTTACTAAGCAATCATTCAAACACAAAGAGTCTCCAAACACCAACTCAGATATTCCTAATGTCCACCAAGGTTGAGTGCAAACCTTATTTGCCTTCTGCAAATAACTTCAGTTTCTCAGCTGGCTTTTATCTCCTCAGGGAGGGGCCATTACCTTGCAGCCTTACTCCCGAGTCGCCCAAGTCTTTCCTTCGAGCAGCCCTGCGCACATGCATGCTGGGCACAGGCTCCTTGGGGACCTCTTCATCGCTACTGCCGGCCTCCACCATCTCTGAAGGCAGCATTCAACTCCCTGATGGTCCTGGCCCCATCCCTGCATCACATGCAGGCCCCTCACCTGAGTCCTCACTCTCCAAGACCTCAGCCATCTGCACCTGCTGCCGGCGAACCACAACATTAGGTGGAACTGGAGAAACCCTCCACCAGCAGGGTCTCTCTAGCATCAGCTGTTCAATTGTAGGTTATTTTGGATCATCGAGATCTAATTTGCCTTATCTTACAAGTAAATGACCATCAGCTAATCACTGTACCACCACAGCACTTTTCCCATCATCGTTGAATTGATACAACACAATCTGGTATGATGTCTTAGTGGTTAAGATGCTGGGCATGTTAGCTGGAAAACAACAGCCCACAATCGAGATCCAAGTGCTGAGTTCCTGTCACTTGCCTCCTGCTCACCTAGCAGTTTGAAAGCATGCAAATACGAGTAGACAGATAGGTACTATTTTGATGGAAAGGCAACTGAACTGTGTGTCTGCTGCATGCTTTGTGCTGTAGCATGATAGCTCATCTTCAGGCAGTCTCAATGGCTTGAAGAAACAGATATAAGCACAACCCTGTAAAGTTGGCTACAGTTACTGGAGTAAAACATACAGGGACTTTTCTTTAACTGTATCTTACACATAATTTAAATAAGATTTTTTTTTAAAAAAAAAAAACTCACTCTCCAGTTTAATCTGTGCAGCGTTTAGGACGCCAAATATGTGTTTCCTCATTTTAAATTAAATCAGATTCTTTAGCTTAAATTGCAGCATTTTTTAATTCACATTTTGCTGCATAAGTACCAATCTTGTGCCATTTAGATGGCTTTTGCCATTTCCTTCGAAAGTTCTCTAGAAGTCTTTAAGAGAAGTGCCTTGTTTGAAACAGATATCATCAGGAAGAAGGGATAAAAATAGAACAATCTTTGAGTGTGTCAAAAAGGGGTGTGGGAAGAACTCCTTCAGACAGAAACTTAGAAAAGAAAGGAACTTGGTACAGTTTTATTGTCTTTTTAGTTAAATTAAATTTGTCACAGATCTGGAATTGTCTACAAAGCAATGACTTCTTTATATTGTTTTAATTAACATAGTGATAATTTGCATTATGGCCTAATGACTTTTTCTGTAGAAAATTTCAAAGGACACTTGAGGCAATGCTGGCTCAATTCTGGGAATTGAAGTCCAACACATCTCTTTAATTGATTAGTAACATTGAGATCTGTGTGTTTGGAGGGGGGAGAATCATCTGTGAGGTTTGGTTTGGAGTACAGACAGCAACACCTGTGTCCTTGTGATAAAGTTCCAAAGCTGAGATCTCTCAGAAAGCACAAAGCCACCCAGTCTCAAAAATAGATTAAATGTCCTCCCACAGAGATTGAAATTAAGGTGTACCAAAACCTGTGCTGATTATAAGTGAGATATGACCTTGCAAATACTGGTACTCAAATAGAACTGGCTTTGAACTGTTCTGAATTTAAGGAAGTGATTGTCTATAATAGAGAAAAATAATCACATGCAGTACACAAATGCCAAAAGACATTGAATTTCAAACAAATGCATTTTACAAATAATAACTCTTGGTTATTTGGAAGTACAGAATATCACTGCAGGAGGAACCCCATGGATGAAAAAAGCTAGGAGCCTTTGGGCAGACAATCAACAAAGGAATATAAAATGTGTTCTTCAAGTTACAAGACCTTTTCTTCACCAACTTAGCCTTCTTGGAGGTCAACTCTACGACTGTACCACAGGATTTAAGACTTGCACATTGTCCTATGTTCTAAAATCTTTTCATAATGTAGGGGGGAAACCCATACTTACTTATTATATCAATTACACGGTTATTTCCTTGAGCCCACATAATGAAAGCTTTGAGAAACACATCAGAGATATAAATACACAATATTAACACTATATTAAAAAGTCCTATATGACCTGGAAGACTCCAACTGGTGTTGTATTTTTAATTCCTAGAATCTTCTGGAGCAGAATCCATATAGACATCAAATTATCAAAATGGATTTCTTTTACACATTAATTAAGCACAATTTGTATGACCTTTGAAGATGCTAACCCAGGAGTAGATATTTTTGGGAGACAAAGGGTACACTTTTAGCTGAATTTGGGAGGAGGAGGGGGCAAAGGAAGTAAGTTAAGCTGTGATATTATAACAGGCTCTGGTCCATTTTAGTGTGAGGAACATAGAATGGGTTTCTATATTCTGTAGAAGCAAAGTGAATTATTCTTATTTTTGGTGTTCCAAACAAACATTTTTGCATTTATCAGTGTAATCGGGTTTAAAAAGCAAAGTGGATCCTATAAATCTGATATTCTTTTAATAAACCTATATGTGGGGCTCACTCCCCCAAATGTTTGCTTTTAATCAGTAGGAAAGAATTGGTTGATTGAAATATAGCCCTATTAATTCAATCAGTAGAGCAGACTGGGTTTTAACAACCCACACATTGTTATACAGAGCATGCTCAACATAACAGCCCTTCTTGTTTGAATAGCCAGGTCTGGTATGTGCATGTTTGGAATATTGTGCACAAATAACCTTCTCCATTTATTTCATAAAAGTAAGATGCTCTGGATATTACCTCAACTGGAGGGCTTGTTGTAATTTCTCTGCCATCTGGGGAATAATAAGTCTCGCTGTAATCTTTTGAAAAAAGTTCCCTGGAAAGAATACAAAGAAGACATTATTTAGTGTTGGGAGCAAAGATAATTGCATAATAAGTATACAACTACTGTATACTGGCATTTTAAGGATCTTGTTTGGCATCAAAGGGAAGGAGCAGGTATTTCAATCTCATCGGGATTGCCATTTAAGAGGAGTGCAGAGCACACTGGATTCACCTTAGCAAAGAGCTTTGCACTAAGAAAACTCTGCAAGTCTCTTCATCAAGGCTCAGAGGAGGTACGATTTACCAGGATAAGACATTTTGCATTGCTTCTTCTTTGATTCTTCTGACCAAAATAACAACCTGATGAAGCTGCTAAGGTCTGCAAAGGAGAACAATTTAGCTCCTTTTATTCCAGAGTAAAAGGGTTCAATATTGTTTCATGAAGCAACTTCAAGGGAATGAATACATTGAACCTTCACTCAGAAGCATCTCTCTCACAGCCCTAAATCAACACAATGGAGTTAACTTTCTTCTCCTGCTGGTTAAGCAGACATATTCATGCACTTTTCTTGGCATTGCCTTCCATTTTTCTAGGTGTTCCAACATACACCTGGTATTTATTGCTGGCCTCCTACCTTTAGCCCTGTTTTGCTCCAAGCCCAAACAAGGTAATCCAGATCCGGAGAAGTCCCATGGGATGCTTAGATCTGGCCCATGGGGCCACCCTGGAAATAGCAAAGGACTGGCCTGTGGGGCCTCTGCCAGCGAAAACAGAGCTAGGGAGAGCCACGTGCAGCTCTCCTGAGCTCTGTTTTTGCCTGCAGAGGGCTGCAGGAGGCCGTTGCAGCCAAAAACGAAGGCTGGGAGGGCTGCTCTGTTTTCGCTGGCAGGGAGCTGCAGGAGGCTGTCATGGCCCTCTGGGGTTCCATTTTTGCTGACACAGGTGCCCCTGACATGAGTGACATTGAGCTGGTCACGCCTGCCCTGGCCACACACCCCAACCCCCCTGAGGTCAAACACAACCCTGATGCGGCCCACAATGAAATTGGGTTTGACACCCCTGATCAAGATGCTACCCTGAAGTTAGACGCAGCCTGCATGGTTAGACAATAGGAAAAGGTAACGTGATAATTTCTAAAAAACACATCATCTAATTTAACACGAAATGTCTCAACAGTATAAGATAAAGTGACACGCACATGGGGCACATTTCTTTACCGTTCATCCTTAATAATTAGATTAATATACATTTCGAGGGCACGTATAACAACATGGTCGATAGAAAAATATATTCTAAAATCAAAAGCGGGAAATCATTCCCAAAGCATTCAGTATGTATCTGGGTCTTAATGTTAATATTAAATTGCATCAGGGCTTCAGGTATTCTAAATAATTGTTCTCATGTTTTCCATGCAGTGGCTGCTACACTAATTTCAACTTTGATGTGACATTCACCGGATTTCAGGCAATGAAAATGGCACACCTCCTTTTAGCAGTAGAAGTAGTTTACTTACAAGGGAGAAATATTTATTTGTTTGTTTGTTTGTTTGTTTATTTGTTTGTTTATTTATTTGTCAAAAGCTTACAATATAACAAGAATAAACGTAAGTTTCAATACAAGAAATAGGAACTAATAATTGGGGACAATAGGATAGGGATGATAGGCACGATTGTGTGCTTATGCACGCCCCTTACAGACCTCTTAGGAATGGGCTGAGGTCGATAGAAGTTAGTTTGAGGGTAAAGGAGTGGGGGCTTGAGCAGGTGACAACAGAATCAGGTAGTGAGTTCCAGACGTTGACCACTCTGTAGCTGAAATCGTACTTCCTGCAATCGAGTTTGGAGTGGTTTACATTAAGTTTATATCTGTTGTGCGCTCTTGTGTTGTTGTTGTTAAAGCTGAAATATTCATTAACTGGTAAGATGTTGTCACATAGGATTTTATGTACTATGCTTAAGTCCAATCTTAGCTGGCGTAGTTCAAGGTTGTTTAGGCCTAGAATATCAAGCCTGGTGGTGTGGGGTATTCTGTTATGAACAGAGGAATATAGTACTCTTCTGGTAAAATACTTCTGGACTCGCTGAATTGTATTTATGTCTGATATAAAGTGCAGATTCCAGGCAGAGCTGAATTCAAGTATTGATCTCGCAAAGGATTTGAATGCCCTAGTTAGCAAAACAGTACTATCAGAGGAGAAGCTTCATAAAATTAAATTTACAATTCTTAAAGCCTTTTTGGCAATACTGTTGCAGTGAAAAATAATTTCAGTCCCTGTCTATTCCCCCTATCAAAACAAAGCTGCTAATAAAAATGCAGTGGCCTGGCTAGACAAGTCAATGAAAGACCCAAAACCTGTTCCGCTAGTTAGTTATTATGCAGATATACGCCAGGTGGCAAATCTACTTATTATTATCTTTATAACTATCTTGATTTACAGTTCAAATGGAGAACTGCTGAGAGGAATGAAATGGCATTCTTAACACACAAAAAAAATAGGCTGTGTTGAAATCTGGACTTGTTTAGGACATGTCCCCTTTCATACCTCAATAGGACATGACATTTCATGACATTCATGCTTCAACATGTAAATTCTGATGAAAATTGAGCAGTTATGAGCCGTGATGGCGCAGTGGTTAGAATGCAATACTACAAGGCTACTTCTGCTGGGTGCTGGCTGCAGTTTGGCAGTTCAATTCTCATCAGCTCAAGATTGACTCAGACTTCCATCCTTCCAAGGTTGGTGAAATGAGGAGCCAGATTGTTGGGGGCAAGAGGCTGACTCTGTAAACCACTTAGAGAGGGCTGTAAAAGCACTGTGAAGTGGTGTATAAGTCTATTGCTATGTAAGGCTCTTAGGAAAAGTGATACAGATTGATGAGGTGTCTCTGGAGCAGGATAAATGTGTAACCAATGATTTTTAAATTTCTAATATTTCATAACTAACCTAGGTAATTCAAGGGACTGAAGTTTATGAGCCTTGAGTGATTCAATTTTATTTAGAATTGTTATGGTCCATCAGTGTACCATAGAAAGCAGGAAAAATAAATTCTGGGGTAAGACAATTAACATGTTCACTAATTATATCCCCTTCTCCTTTACAATAATTATATTTAATTTAACTCAATTAGCTAATTTAATTTAGTTTTAATTTCCCAAACAGCAATACAATTTAATTTCTCTTGGATTGTGTCCAAGAATATAAATTTTTTCACATCATCTTAGAAAAGTTAAAGGAACTTCTGAGTTAACTTACTTATTTTTTTCTAGGTGAAGGACCACTGGCTCTCCATTCACTTTAAATTCATATTGCATGGTATCATCATACTTAGTCTGAAATGCAGAGTTCAGTATTTATTTAGAGAAACAACAGATGGTATTCTTTAAAAAATATGCAAATAAAATGTATGTATTCTTAACAACTCAGCACCAGTGTCAAATGGAAAGTTGCAGCAAATTCATTTATTACATATGGATTATTTCATCTGTGATGCTTGAGAGCCACTGTAAGATCTTCTTAAATTAAACTTTCTCCAGAAGTTCAAGGTTTTCTTCTCCAATTCAACATCTGGGTGAATGAGGTTGTTTTGGGACACAGTGACTGACTCAAAATTTATCCCATGAGCTTTTCTATGTCTGAGGATGGTTTTAACCTCTGGTTTTAACCTCACTATGCCTTTTTCATCTACAAATACAACTTTTATATTTAAAGTGATGCATTTTGGGAAGCCAGAAAGTATAATATTTTGTTAAACATTAGGAGGCTGTATATAAGTCTAAGTGCTATGGCTATTGCTATTTTCATATTGCTTGCTTCACAGTTGTCACAGTTACCCATCATCTTTGATCCAAGACCGTAAAAAGGAATGTCAAAGTCAAGTATTAACAGTAGCTGTATTAACAATATTAACTTATTAACATGCTGAAATTTGAATGTTGTAAGATACCTAGAGTCTCCTCAATTGTGTTGAATTGGGTGGCCATATAAATTTGTTTAACAATAAATCATTAATTACCCATGCAGTTGCATAGATTGCAATGCAAAAATCCAGATAAGCAGATGGCAATTCTAGCTGGCAGCAAAAGGATACCAAAAGTTATGTTGGCTGACAACAGAGTAATTAGCCAGACCCAATAATCCTGAGTAATAGGATTTTTCGCTCCCATGAAATATTAGGTCTGTATAAGTTTCACTGAAACCATGTCAAGTGTGTCAAATCTTCATATAAGGGTGCAAAGATTGTCTCAGATTTCTGCAATTTGACAGATTTTAATCAAGGTGAACCAGACCTTTGAAAGTTTGTAGTCTTATGAGATTTATGGTATGTCTATCTAAAAGGAGAAACCATTCTTTACTTGCAGCTGTCTATGAAAATCCATCTATGCAAATATTATTCAAACTATTATTCAAAGGTCTCTAGGATCCTAGACAGGAGTGGGATTCTACAGGTTCGCATCTATTCTCTAGAACCAGTTGTTAACATTCTAAGCAGTTTGGAGAACCGGTTGTTAGAAGAAATTACTGGCCTAATCCTGTAAGGAAGGCAGGAAGGAAACATTCTGGTGTTGCTTACAGAAACTGCCTCTCTGTTAACCCTTATTACGTTCTTGGCAGGAGTAGACTTCCTGTCTCAGGAACATCTCTAGAATTTTTTTCCCCTCCTTTGCTGGTACTTTGCTTGTGTGGAGTGACCATTCAAAGTTACAATGGCACTGAAAAAAGTGACTTATGATCATTTTTCACACTTACGACTGTTGCAGCATCCCCACAGTTATGAGAGGCCAGGCGAGGAGATGCGTGCCTCGATGTGAGTAATGTTGAGTTGGCCACGCCCAGCCAGTCATATGACCACCAAGCCATGCCCACCACCTAAGCCACACCCACAGAACCAGTTGTTAAAAAATTTGAATCCCACCACTGATCCTAGACAATATCAGATCCAACCTAAAAATGAAACAGGTGATAGGTTCCAAATTATAACCTCCCTCCCATCATCATTTTTCATATTCTATGAACTCTAACAAATATGTGACTTTATAACCATAAAGCAGAACAAAGTAAACTTTAAAAATGAACAATAAAAATAGTTGAGACATTGCCCTAAGAACCAGACTGCAAAATTTTGAAAGAAGTGTAAGTTTAACTTGGGTTCACATGAATCTTGAGCAAAAAGGAGGGTCAGATTCATCAATAAATAAGTTGATGGAAAGCAAATCTTTTTTCTTACTTTTTGGTCAGGCTTCTGAGACTCTCCTGCGTCTCTTTTGTGCAATGCATGAACTTTCTGTGGATACACTACTTCATAATCCTTAACCTTCCGGGACTCCTTTGTACAGCTCGCTTCACAAAGAAAAGAAAAGAACAGTTCACTTTGGTATGTTATTCTACCCTTTTCACATCTACAACACAATTTGTTATTCGGTTACCAATGGAGAATGAAAATAGTGGAAAACCACTTCCATTTTGCAGTCAAACAAACTACATGACCATCGCCATGTAATTACCAGAAGCTGATTAAACTCTAAGATTGTTTCTCCTACAGTAGATGTTGCAACTGGGAGACTGGCAAAGGGATTTATTTATTTATGTTTTAATCCAGCCTTTCCATCGTGTTGTAAGCATCTAATTAGTCCAGTACTCATTATAAAAAAGGATAACAATAATTATAATTGTAAATTGCAAGTGAAAACAAAACAGTAAAGTAAAATAGGAACAGCCACCCAGTAGGGGGAAAAACTTGATATCCAAACACCTACAAAAGTGAGACAGTTTTTATCATCTGCTTCCGTGCAAAAGAGAGAGGGACAGAGAGAGGAAGAGAGATTTCTTAAAGTAGAGAGGGACTGAAGTCTAAGCATTTGGCCATGGAAATGAATCTCCTGAGACTGATTGACATCTTCGAAAGATAACCCCAGGCAAAAGATTACATTTTCCTCATACTTTTATGTCCCTGATGCTGCCAGAAACCTGGGAGGGGTGTGATTGCTTGCCCGACTGACAAGAAAGGTTACTATTCTCTACTATTCTCTCCTGCTTAGAGCACAGAAAAAGCAGCAATTCTTCTTTACCATATTGTTCTCTACCAATTACTGTTCTAATTTTGGAACTTGACTCCTGGTAAGGGCAACCCAATCTTTCCTTGCTTAAAAAAAAAAACAAATCAGGGCTACTCCAATGAGCTTCTGGTTCTTAATTGTGTTTGGGAAGCCTCTGAATTAGTCGAGTATCATTATTTGTAATGATATGGGGGAAAGATCTGGGAGATAGGAGGAAGAGCCACAGGCAGGTCAGCTGGCTTGTTAAAAGGTATCTCAGCCCACAGAAGGAAGGAGAATGTGGGAAGCATTTCAGAAGGGATTGTGGGATTTTTGGAGAGTAAAAGCACAGGGGGGAGAAATAATTTCAGTCTCGCAAGATGCTGTTAATATGCCTTTACAGAGAACTAATATTCATGGTTGTGCTTGTAACCTAGACTACCTCAGAGGGCTAGCATTTTTTTAATTGCTTTATATTTTGAATTACTGCAGTAACACTGGGTAGCTAATAAAATACTGTAATGCTAAAGAAATAACTACATAACCAGCTTTCTTTCCTTCCATTCATCATTCTCCCTGTTCTAAGTAAAATGTAGATCAGAGGTCTCCAAACTTGACAACTTTAAGACTTGTGGACTTCAACTCCCAGATTTCCTCAGCCAGCTGGCTGGAGAATTCTTGGAGTTAAAGTCCACCAATCTTAAAGTTGTCAAGTTTGGAGACCTCTGATGTAGATGTTCCCAGAGCCCGAGGCTACTGAACAACTGCTCTTCAACCCAGAAACTAGAAAGCTCCCTGCCTTCAGCTTTAAAAGTAAATAGACTGAGTCTCGAAGGGATAGGTGAGGGTTGGGCTGTGAATAAATGTAAGCACATTTATCAAGAACACAAAGTCAAGGATGAATCGGTCAGAGAGGAAATTATGAATCACTTGTACATAATAGAGAATTCTTATGTGCATTTGGAGTCTTTCGGTCTGGTTCAACATTTCTACAGTCCTCTTTTCTGGCCTAGAGTCTGAAGTAAGCTGATACATCCATTCTGAAAGTCCCTCCTGTAATTCCCCTCAGAGGATGTGTGGGATGAAGACTAGAATATTTCTCTACAATTAGGGATACTTCCCTAATACTAAAGGAAGGGAGTATCTGAGCAAAAAAATGAAATGTTCTAGCTCCTAATTTCTGATTCAGAGTAATTCTATACATACATACATGCATGCTCAGGACCTTGCCCTCTTGGACTTAAACATGGCCTTTCCAAATTCTTGATTGACCCTTATCTACTGTATCATACTGGTTATCTGCAAAAACTCAGGGTGTCATGTCATAACCTGTTGTGGATAATTGCCAACATTTTGTGGGCACATTCTCTTGGGGGCTTTTCTCCCACAAATACTATCATCTGTCTGTCTGTCTGTCTGTCTGTCTATCTATCTATCTATCTATCTATCTATCTATCATCTATCTATCTATCGATCGATCTACTATCATCTTCATAAAACAAAAAATACAAATTCAAACAAAACGAAAGAACTAAAATGTGACATGAATGATAGGCATATTAGTGCCCTTAGGCACCCCTCCTTAGAAACTTCTTAAAGATGGGATGAGGTCCACAGAAGTTAATTTGGAATTAAAACTCTGAAACTTAGTAGCTGAAACAACTGAATTGGGTAAGATATTCCAGATTTTGACAACTCTCTTATAAAATTTTATTTTTTTTACAACCAAGTTTAAAGCAGTTGTTCTCACATGTTACAATTTGTTGGAGGTTATGTAAGTGTACCAATATTGGACAGGAGGGACAAAGCCAAAAGCAAGAAGGGGTATTAGTCATTCTCCTTCTCTAATGTTCTCCTTCCTTCTTGCCTTCCCCCTCACATAGCAGGCTGCCAAAAAAGAGAAGGGGCGGCTTTTTGTCGGAGATCTAATCCCTCCCAAAAGGCCTCTGAAATTAATACAAATATGGCTGAAGAGCTATTTTAATCTGGAATCATCCCTTCAACAAAGCCTGTTTCACAAGGGTTGTTCTTTTCTCACAGGTCATGAGGGAACATGCCTTACAGGTAAAAGATCCTTTATCTGCTTGCTTCTTTGAAAACCACCTATATATTTATAACTCCTAAGCCCTAATGCCAGCCTGAAGCTATGAAACTTTAGTAATGGTGAATAATTGAGAGTGTTTTAAAAAAAAAATCCATGCAGACAACTTACACTGGAGCTTGAATAATAGCAAAGTAATTAGGGAGTAAATAGATCCATATTACAGGTCATTACATAGGAATGCTTGATAGCAATGGAGCAGGATATGCTGTATCTATAGTATCAAACCTACTTATCATGCTATGAGTGGTGGAAATAACTCAAAGGATGCCAAAGGTATCATCTCTGGTATGTCCAGGGATGTGCTGCTGGGGGTTCGTAGGGTTTGGGAGAGCTAAAATTCTGTGCAGTTTGGAGAACCCCCAAATCCCACTCCTGGCTGGCCCTGCCCACTACGCATCTCCCCTCCCAGGAGTCACCACACGGCCCATTTGGGATGGGCCCAAACCCTACAAACCCCCAGCAGCACATCCCTGGACATACCAGAGATAATACCTTTGGCATCCTTTGAGTGCAGGGTGTGCACAGAGGCTCGGGGAGGGTGAAAAACAGGCCTCCTGGAAGTTCAGGAAGGCCGCAAATAGGCCCTTTTCTGGCCTCCAGAGAGCCTCCGGAGCCTGGGGAGGGCAAAAATGCTCCCCCCACCACCATAGTGCAGGAGGCCGACTAGGCCACGCCCACCATGGTCACACCCACCCAGCAACTGGGCAGGGAACCCTTTGCTAAAATTTTTGAAGCCCACCCCTGGGTATGACCCTTTCAGAAGAACATAAACAAGCAAAACAAACTCAAAACTTGGTGAAGAGGATGATCAAGGGTGTCTAACAATCCCTCTAACAGAGGTGTATGTTCCCCTCCCCCACCAAGGGCCATATTTGATCTTTAGATACCCTACATGGTGTGTACTCCAAAAAGTGGATATGACCAATCCAAAAACTGGATAGCATTTAAATTAAACTTTAAATTTAAGGTTAAAAATTACAGGCATATATTTTAAGGTTTGGCACACTAATTTCTTTTATTCTTTCTGCTGGCAAGCAGCCATTAGGTTACCTCATTAGAAGGAGTGGTAGAAATCAAAGCTCTCAACTCCAGAATGCTTTGATTACATGAAGTCATGCTTAACTTTTCATAAGAAAAATTGATGTGAGGAACCAGTGAGCTGACTTCAAATGGGGTTTCACACAAAGAATGATTTGGCCTGAAATAACACTGTGTCTCCTTCCCCGTGTGGAATCATTGATTTATCTGGTTAGGATTTTAAGTAGACAGTTTGCTATTTTATTCAAAACATTTCTAATTAGAAACTTCTGATTAGAAGAACCTGTAAGGAAGCAACGGCTTCTTTATCTGACCATATACAGTAGGATTTCCCAACCTTGGCAATTTCCAGATACATGGACTTCAATTCCTAAAAGTCCACAGCCAGCATAGCCATTTATCAGAATTCTGGGGGCTGAAGTCCACTCACCTTCAATTTGTCAAAGATGAAGAATCACTGATCTATATCTAGGTATCTAATGGTCCAATGGACATTCCCAGGAGCAACACAGTTTGATCTATAAAAGTTCTTCACCAGATACCATGTTCTATAGCAAGGGTGTCAAACTCGATTTCACTGAGGGCAAAATCAGGATTGTGTTCGACCTCGGGGGACTGGGGTGGGTGTGGCCAGGGTGGGCATAGCCAGCTCAATGTCAACAGCTCTCCTGGGCTCTGTTTTCAGCCATGATGGTCTCCTGCAGCACGCTTCCAGAGAAAACAGAGCTTGGGACGGCTGCACACGGCCCTCCAAAACTTCTTTTTCACTAGAAGATGCGCCGTGTGGCGGTCCTTCACTGTTTCCAGGCTGGGCCCGCAGGCCAGATCTAAGCACAGGCCTTGAGTTTGACACCCCCGTTCTATAGAAATGAATTAGAAGTACAACTTAAAAGATCAGGAGATACTGTACATGCTCTATTTATCTCTATTTGAGCAGGTATCTGGTCAGATCTGTCAGCATTGTCCTGTGGTCGATCTGCTAGAAGTGAGCCATCTACCTTTTACAAATGTTACTTTTTAAGGAATCGGGTGTTTTCAAATAATTACTTTGTGTTCCCTGACTATAATTGATTTTATATCGGTAAGTAAATACAAACGAGTTTCCGCGTGGGTGTTCAGAATCTATTTTGGATAATTATTAAAAGCAAATTATTCATCAGAAACTTGGGGAACAAAACATGCCACCAGCTAACACAAGACTTCATCCGTGAAGCAAGCAGAGTGTTGGCTGTTTCAGTCAGGGTTATGTAATGAGTTTGGCAAAGGAAATATCCCTCTCACTTCCAGGTTATTGAAATGTTGATGTGTGTTGCTGCTACTCTAGCTGCTGGATTGAATCCTGAAGACAGAGATTATTCCATGTTTACAGATTTGCCTCTTTTCCGTTTTTCGTTCCCCCTCTAAATTTGCTTACATTGATCAATGTTTCTCATCCTTGGTGGCTTTAAGATATGTGGACTTCATCTCCCGGAATTCTGGAGTTGAAGTTCAACTTCTGGGAATTGAAGTCGACAGATCTTAAAGACACCAAGGTTGAAAAACCCTGATACAGACAATAAAACAATGTGAGTTGTGATGGAACTGGATTGTTTTTTGGTTTACAATACATAACCATATGGAAGTGTTCAGTGCAATTGCTTCTCAACATACACTTACTTAGACAATATCAGTCTTCAGATGGCCTTTATGTTTGACCAATATGCTTTAACACGTAAAGACTCTATGAACAATCACCTAATTGATGTATTGCTAATGTAAGTTGCTCAAGAACCTTTTTTTTAAGGAAACTTTCCTGTTTTTCTCCTTTTATATGTCAGTTTCACTGATGCAAGGTTTTTAAATATAAACTTTCTCTTCTTAAAAAAAAACAACAACGCTGCAATTTGCCCAGAATGTTGAATATCCTTGTCTTAGAACCATTCATTTAGCAACTGTTTAAATTTACAGTGGTGCTGAAAAAAATGATCTATGACCAATCCTTGCACTTACAACTATCACAGTGTCCCTGCAGTCATGTGATCACAATCACATGAGAAACCTTTACCTTTAAAGGAATTGGAGATGGGGAGGGGGAAAGGTAGCGTGTGAGATATTGAGTTTGGAAGAGGAAGAAGTAAGTTGGTGTCACAACCTCCAGTTAACCACGCTTGCTCTATTGCAAATAGCAGGATCGGAGAAGGAGGTGGAAGAGACTGAAAAGCATCTCCTTCCATGCCACAGTGCTGATTATGGTTGCTTAGATCCAAGCATGAATATTACACAGCAAGTTTAGTCCAGCTTTCCTGTTCCCATCAGATTTCACAAAGCTACCCATCTCTGCCTCTATTTTGTTTTTAAAAAGGCAGTATCTTTTCTCCTTCCTGACTAATTCTATCCTGAATAGGAAAGAAGCACTAATGGAAGAATAATAAGATAGAGTAGAGATACCATTTTGGAGATTCAAATAGTCTTCAAGGAGTATGTAGTGCCCCATAAAGTGTGTTTTGCAGTAGTCCAATCAGGAAGTGACTAAGACATGAGTGAATGCAAGCACAGTGCCTGGCAGCCCAGGAATGGAAGTAACTGGTGCACAAATTTGCAGTTGTGCAAAGGTCTCCCTGGCCACAGCTGGTCTCCCTGGCCACAGCTGCCACCTGCTCTTTGAGTAGGAGCTATGAATCCGGAAGAACTCCCAGATTGCTCATCAGTTCTGAATGGAGTGTGCCATCCCATGCAAAACCAATGAAGAAAACACTCCATGTTCCTAAAGTGGTGCCTCCCACTCATAACCCCCTCAGGAGCCTTTGATACCATAGCTGATAGTATCAAAGGCTGCTGAGAGGTCATGGGAATTAGGATGAATGCACTACACACATCCTAAGTTTACCACAGATAAAAAAGCAAGCATGACCTCCATACTGCACCCCACTCTAAATCCTGGCTTGAAAGTGGTTCATGCCACAATCTTAACCCAGCACGCTACACTGAGCCCTATTTAGTTTTACCAACCAGACTGATGTTATAGATACACTAAACCCCCAAATCGTATAACCAAGGTTATAATTGAGTATACCCCATTAGTGATACCGGGACTTCCACCAAATTAGTTAGGCATGTTGCATGAATGCAGCTTTCCATACCATAATAAATGAATTTTCTCCGAAGTCTCATATGAAAGAGAAAGCATTTAAGGTCACACTTAACACGGATTTTAAAGAATATTCACCTATGATAACTGGAAAATAAAATCTGCATTTCTGGGCTGCCAACTGGCATAAATCTGAACATCTTATATTGAGAAAAGTAAGTAGTGTCATGTTAGTTTAAATAGTTTGAAGATTCTCTGAAGATAACAATAATACTAGCTTTTGTTTGGCTGAATATTATGCAAGCTTATATTACAGGAGCTCTATTGGAAGAAAATTAAATCTTAAAAATATTTATTTTTCCTTTAATATTTTGCTTCCTGAAATTTTCTTGAAATGAACTCTGCCTTTCTGTCCTCTTCAGTCTTCTAATTTTTATTCACATAACTGGAAAACTTTCCCTCTTAACTTGAACGCGCTTTGTTTCTTAGGATCTTAGGACTTTCGTTTCTTAAGATCTGTTTCCTGCCTGACAACATTTAAGCAAAAACAAGAAACCCTTTTTGTAATTTTAGTACAAGATCTCTGACAGCATTCTTTTGGCTAGACTGGGACAAGTGCTTGTTAATCATCAAATGAAAAACCGTAGAAACTATCAGGTACAATAGTCTTTTAGCAGTAAGAATCTGAAAAAAAAAATGAAACTGAAGAAAACATCTTACCTTGGTATGAAAACATTGTTAAGCATATAGTAACCAAGAAAGCTTGGATCATTTTGGATCTTGGATTTGGCTGGTGGACAGGGAAATTCTTTCTGCTTTCCAGCCAACCTGAGTGCTTCTCCTGTTAACTGTGAGAAGCAAGCAGTGAGTGCTCCAGCTTTATTCATGCCGTTACACGAGGAAGTGTTTGCTAAAGGTGTTGCACAACTTCAAAGTTGCAACATTACTACTAGAAGGCAAGGTTCCAGCTGGCTTAGCGCATGTCACTCCAACAATGATACCTGGAAGGGTTCTTTCAAAGCGGGCCCCAAAGCCAAAGCCAAAAGGAGGAGATTAAGTGATCACAGAAGAGCTCTCCCTGGCTGGTATGCTAATACAATTAAATTTGTGCGCTCTTGTGCAAAGGGTTTTAAATGCCAAGAAGACAGCAGCGAGTTGGTTTTTGTAGTATTTTGTGAGTCAGGGGCACTTTTTGAACAATCTAATATCCTTTCAACGTTGCTAGCATTTAGTGCTAGATGGTAATCAGGAAGCTCAAGGAGCGGGCTTGTAGCCTCTGAAAAATGGTGTTATTGGTGGAAAGAATCCATGCCAATGCATCTACCAAAAGGGGGGAAACTTTATGCAATAATAGATTTTTTTTCAGTTTGTAAAAACCCCCAAAACATTTGTTATTCTCTTAGTGTAACACCTCCACAAGCCCCTCTATTTTCTGAAACAAGAGATTTATATGTTGGTCATCCAAATGTCATCTGCAGTAATATACACTCAAAGGGTTTTGAAAGGGAACTAGGAGATGAATCACATAGCAGAGTGAATCATTTCAATTGCCGTAAGAGGAGCCTACTTTTCCCTTATAATCTCTCCTTTTGTCTCCACATGGGATAGACATCTACAACACCAAAATAAAGACAAACAAAGGAGGTAGAACCCACTCTTCTGTTAAAGGTAAAGCAGAAATCTTTGTGAAGCAAAAGGGGGGTGGTAGAGGAAAAACTACTTTTGACTACTTTTTGGCAATTTTAGAGGAAAGAGAAGCCACAACAGAAACAGCAATTTCATTCCAAGAGGACAAAGGCAAAAGAAACTTCTCTTCATATTTTAGAAACAAGGAGGTATGTGAGCCTTTGAAATTCTCTTTGGTGGCCATTTATCATCATCATCAGTCCTCTCTTGCAATGGCACCAAACTAATTAAAATGGCAACAATCGTCTAGGTGAAAAGCTATAGAAGTAGCCTCAAGCCACATCTTATGCTGATTTTAAGATTTCTCTTAGAGAGGAGGATAAATGATAAACCAGTGTTACAGTGTACGCATGTCCCTGCATATATACAACTGCCTTTAATGCTTTTCTTATCTCAATTGGATGCTGGCCTTGAGCTAGAATCTTTAAACTCTTTCCTCGTAATAGTGAACAAGGAGGAAAAACTTTCTATCCATTGCCTTCTTAGAAATGAGCTTATCCAATGAGCTTTCTTGCAGTGAGAACATGGTTCTGTTTTACAGTGATCAAAGAATGAAGAGATTTAAAAAATCCAGAATTCCAGGATTGAGGTTATTCCTCATAGCTACTACCCAACTGAACAACCTCACCACCACAGCCCATTAATTTTTCTTTCTATATTTTGATTCTGAAGAAGAGATTGTCACTCACAAGTCAGTAGACAAGGAAACTTCTAGATCATCACATATTTCTCCGCTATAATAATAGTTGATCATTTCCAGGCAACTCAATTTCTGCCTAAATTATTATTGTGTGATCTGTTTTCCTTTCTCTGGATGTGGCTGCATTTTGCTTTATTGCTTGTAAAATATGCTGCATTTTGACTGCACCATTTATTGATTACAATATTTAGTTTTATTCAGGTTTTATTTGCTAGAGCTAGAATATTTGTCTCTTTCTTTTTTTATGGTCATTGACTATAAAACAGTTTATTGACTGAGAATAACTCAGTTTATTGACTGAGAATAAAATGGCATAAGCCCAACTCTCTGTGTAAATTATTTTTAGTTGTTCACTAAAACAACTATACATGAAAGTTAATCTTTTGACACTTATACCTAACACACTCTCAGTTCCCCCCTTGTCTAAATTTGTTTCCAATTCTTTCTTTAACTCAGTCCAAGTTATTATTTTTCTCCATCTCTTCTTCCAGAATACAAGGCCTTAGGATTCCCCATTTGTTCACTTCTTGCATATGCTACCTCGTTTGGTAAAATCATCATTATCTATTTTTTCTCTCTCCTGCAGACCCTTTTTTGTGTGGTTATAATTCCAGTTTTATTCATCAGATCTGTTTGACTGTCCTGGTTTTATTTCCCTATATTTTCAGTTTTTAATTGACAAACTGCCCAAAGAACTCCAGTTACTGGGTACTTTAAATGGAAGGAAGATGATACCAGAAAACATGAATATTCCCAATGCCATTCACTCACTCACACCTCTACTTAATCTGTATAATTTTAGGTTCCCCAGATAGCAGAAGCTCTGCTATTATATTTTTTAAAAAAATCAAAAAGCCACAAAATATAAATGCTACTTTTCAAAGAGGAAAGGAAACTATAATGCATACATATGCAAAAAAACATATACTGTCCCATGGTATAAGAGTTAAAATGTACAAAATTAAATGGTTAACACCCTAAATATGACTGTCTTTAGGTTAAAAGCAATAGCAACAGCAATAGCACTTGGACTTATATAGCACTTCATAGTGCTTTACAGTCTTCTCTGAGCGATTTACAGAAATAATTGCCCACAACAATTTGGGTCATTTTGCCAGCCTCCAAAGAAGGCTGAGTCAACCTTGAGCCAATCAGGATCAAACTGCTGGCAGTCGACAGTTTGCCTGCAATACTGCATTCTAACCACTGAGCCACCTGGGCTCAAAAAATTGGGTTTGATCACCAATTTCTTAAGATAGATGACCATTTGGGCATTTATTGGATTCTATGAATTGAATTGCCCTCCTCTTGACTGGAAGACCTGATTCATAAAGATATGATGAATCAGTTTCACAAACCCATAATTTTGATGCCACTGTGGCTTGTAAAAGAAAATTGTGCCTACGTCCATTAGTTATTCATAATCACTTCTCATTCATGTCATTTGATGTGTAGCAGGGTGCTCCATCTTCCTTTCCCTAGTGGATACTTTGATAAAAATATGCCAAAAGACAAGGAGATGAGCTGTAGCTTAATGACAATGTTCATTCCAGCATTTTCAAGTAGGCTTTTATTTTAAAAAATTGACGCTCCTCTTAATGTTTCAAATCTGCTGATAACATTGGCATTGCTGAATGATCTATTTTAATCAAAGCCAATTAAACCTATAAAATGAGCTAAAAATTTCCTTCCCACACTTTATCTTGCTCTTTGGAGGGAGACAAATAATCTCTCATAACAGGTATAATTTCTGAGAATAGTTCAGCAATTTTTCTTTTGTCTTTAAATAGTAATATTATATATACATTACAGATGTGTATAATATGTCTATAGAGATTTTTGTTTCAGAATTCTTTTTTTCTTTATTTTTACCAATAGTCCCTTAGACTTCCAGAAATTGATAATAACTAGACATCTCCTAGTTGCTCTAAACTATATAACCAAGGCATATAGATTTTAATTTAGCACCATCTGGAGATCTAAGGGTTACTATCCCTTCTATGAAATCCTATTCCATTAATTGGGACTTGTTGCCAAACTTGCAGCTTCAAGAACCTGATATCAGTAAAATTCAACCATATTTATCCATAATTTAATTCCTAAAACCAGATTTTCTGATTACTTTATGGAATAAACTGTGGAATGAGGTCTTGTCAACCCAACATGGTAGACCAGGCTAAGAAATCAATGTCATATTGGTCAGGACTATTTTAATTGTAGCATCTATTGTAATATAAGCTACAAGTCTGAATGTGGTTTCCTCCTCCCTTGCTTTACCTTTGTCTGAACTAAGGAGGGGCATTTTCTCAAATTATTTTGTTGTCCCAGGCTCAAGCCCCTCTTATCTGACTGTTAACTTGATAGTAGGATTTTTCTTGTGTCCTTCAAAACTATTCCTTATGCACCCTACAGGTCGTCTCTGTTGCCCAAGATTCTAAAAGTACTAAATCTGGGTGAAACCAGGCTTAATAGCAGTAACTGTGAGAGAGATCTTGGAATGTTTGTGAACAACTAATTAAATATGAGCCAGCAGTGTGCAGCGGCAGCCAAAAAAACCAATGCAATCCTAAGTTGCATTAACAAAGGGATACAATCGAGATCAAGTGAGGTACTAATACCACTCTATAAAGCCTTAATAAGACCACACTTAGAGTACTGCATCCACTTTTGGTCACCACTCTATAAAAAAAAGGTTGAGGCTCTAGAAAAAGTACAGAGAAGAGAAACCCGGATGATTAGGGGACTGGAGACTAAAACATGATGAACGGTTGCAGGAACTGGGCCTGGCTAGTCTAGTAAAGAGAAGGACCAGGGGAGACATGATAGTGGTCTTCCAATATTTGAGGGGCTGCCACAGAGAGGAGCGGGTCAAGCTATTTTCCAAAGCACCCGAAGGCCAGACAAGGAATAATGGATGAAAACTGATCAAGGAGAGATTCAAGCTGGAAATAAGGAGAAACTTTCTAACAGTGAGAACAATCAACCAGTGGAACAGAAGTTGCCTTCGGAAGTTGTGGGAGCATCATCACTGGAAGCTTTCAAAAAGAGACTGGACTGCCATCTGTCAGAAATGGCATAGGGTCTCCTGCTTGGGCGGGGGATTGGACTAGATGACCTACAAGGTCCCTGCCAACTCTGTTAATCTGTATCTGCTGTCACACTGGTATTCCATCAGTTCCCTGAGTTGTTCATAGTTTATGACAATGTAAAAAAGAATTACCCAACACCATAACATACTATTCACCGAATGATGCAATTTCCAATAGCAGTCAGACCCGATTCCTGTTCTATTGAGTGTAACAAGCTGAAGAGTTTGTGTGTAAATAGACAGAACTGGTATCTTTATTGCTCAGACTGCTCATCTCTTTAAATGCTTGTGGTCATTCTCTAGTTTTTGAATTAAGAAATGTAGTATGTATGAGCAGCAGGTGTCCATAGATCCCTTGATGCTTACTATCTTAATAAGTATCTTATGAGCAATTTTAATTTTAAAAAAATGGAAATTAAAAGTCCCTGCAATCTTTATTTCCAGCAAGAGAGCTATGTATACTTCAAACATTATCCTGGAACTTGCAGAGTGCAGTGGGTCATCGGTATTCATTAAAGCAGCTCAATATTATTTGGACTTTCACTTGAACATGGGGAAAAAAGTATTACTGTTTTAAGAGCTAGGTTTCTGTATAGGTTCAAGGTACCAGGCTAGGAAACTGGGAGAGTGTGAATTCTAGTCTCACCTTATGCACAAAGCACATATTATTAATTGTGGGCTGCACAAGGAAACACAGGCTCGCAGGATGTGTTATCAAGAAATACCTAAGACAGATCCAAGCTACACATGAAACATATTAAACATATGTTACTAAACAGAAAGCTTCAACAACCACAATGGAGTCTTAATCCATTAAGTGATAAGGTAATCTGTTTTACCACTCTATAAAGCCTTAGTAAGACCCCACCTAGAATACTGCATCCAGTTTTGGTCACCACACTATAAAAAAGACGTTGAGATTGAGAACGATCAACCCATGGAACAGAAGTTGCCTTCGGAAATTGTGGGAGCTTCATCACTGAAAGCTTTCAAGAAAAGATTGGACTGCCATCTGTCAGAAATGGGGTAGGGTCTCCTGCTTGAGTGGGGGGTTGGACTAGATGACTGACAAAGCGGGGTGGGATTAAAAAATTTTAACAACTGGTTCTGTGGGCATGGCTTAGGTGGTGGGGATGGCTTGGTGGTCATGTTATTGGCTGGGCGTGGCCAACTCAATATCACTCACATCGAGGCACGCATCTCCTTGCCTGGGCTCTCATGACTGTGGGGATGCTGCAACAGTCGTAAGTGTGAAAAATGGTCATAAGTCACTTTTTTCAGTGCCATTGTAACTTTAAATGGTCACTCCACACAAGCAAAGTACCAGAAGAGGAGGGTAAAAATACTCCAGAGATGTCCTTTGACAGGAACTCTAGTCCTGCCAAGAATGTAATAAGGATTAACGGAGAGGCAGTTTCTGTAAGCAACACCAGAATGCTTCCTTCCTGCCTTCCATACAGGATTAGGCCAGTCATTTCTTCTAACAACCGGTTCTCCAAACTGCTTAGAATGTTAACAACCAGTTCTAGCGAATAGGTGCAAACTGGTAGAATCCCACCCCTGCTACAAAGTCCCTTTCGACTCTGTTAAGTATGGAAACGATGCTGGAAAGCTGGGGCAGCTGACAGTACTTTTCAGAAGACTGTTACAGAGAAAAGTTGATTGTTATTGACTATCTCAGAAAATGGAATAGCTCTCATAGTGCAAGATACACAAAGATTGGTATTGGTTGAACATTAGAAGCAACATCTAAAGCAAGAGTAAGCAATCTGCTGAGGATGTAAAGGGTCCCGACCAGAAACTTTCATCCAGAGCCTAAACATCTGTAGAGGATGCTGAAGCTCAGAATTCCTGCACCAAACATGAGTTTGAGAACTGAATTTGCAAAGCCTCCTCAAGTCTATGGAGCTGGCTTTGTCCTAATTCTGCAGTCATCAACACACCCCCCCCCCCAAGAAAAATGTTATCTTGTAGAAGAGAACACAAAGTAATTACTCCTCTCCATTTGCTAAACAAAGCCAGGGTAGGGTTTGGCTTTTCTTGTTCTGTTGTTTTCCTGGAAGAGGGAGAGAATGGATGCATCTTATGGAGATCCAGTACCTCACCATTCATAGCATCCCTGATTGTTAGCTATACAGGTCAACACTGCAATTTGTTCAACATCTGGAGAATCACGCCAGCTCCCTATCTCTGTAAGAACATAATACAAAGTGTTGGACAGCACCAAGATGAACTGGTAGCAAAGGATCTACATTCAGAGTAATTTGATCTTCAGTGTCTTCATACAGGAAGGATGTGTTGTCTCTCTTCATATCAACGGATATCTGTCAACTCAAGAAGTATTGCAATTGTTGCAAATATGTCTATGTCATTCTGCTACAGGAGCATCTCTGCGTCATGTTCTCAAAAGCCCTGTTCGTGAATTCTCCCCCACAAATTCCCCCCATTTAATAGGATTTTGAGTAATGCTTGTGATGTCATCTGATTCACAGATAAACACTTGTTCAAATTGTACAGAGGGCATCTCAGGGACTGACATCAATCTCACAACCTGTTCTTGCTTTATTTCCCCTTCCTCACGAACCCCAGTAAATCAGGAGAAGTCTGCCCAAGGCTCTTCAAAATGCTAGCTTATTTCTTGGGACTTAAAGGAATATTTCAACCTTCTTTGCTGATATAACGTTCTTGTCTCCCTCAAAATCACCTCTCTGGTTTCTACACTCTGTCATGTCTGACAGTAATCAAGACTAATTCAAACATTCTTACGGAAATCAGGGAATGTTGCATTTTAGGATGGACAGCTGCAAAAGAAAAAAAAAGTTTAATAATTGTACCAAGAGATTTCCATGAAATAAAAGGAGCCATGATGGCACAGTAGTTAAAATGCAGTATTGCAGGCTGACTCTGCTCACAGCCAGGACTGGCTCAAGGTTGACTCAGCCTTCCATCCCAATTTGGGGCACTGAGGACTCAGATTGTCGGGGCAATATGCTGACACTGTAGACCACCTAAAGAGGGATGCAAAGCACTATGAAGCAGCATATAAGTTCAAGTGTTATTGCTATAACCGTTCATATGAATGGCGAGTACCCCTGCAAAGTTCTCTTTCAGGCAATTACTAAAGGTGAACAAAATGAATGACTTCCTATTTCTTGGAATATTAATGCAAGGAGGTTTTTTTTTTTAATGTAGGGCGCCCCAGCTTTGTTCAGAATTGAGTAGGGAAGGGAAAAAGTAGGTTTAAGTTACTGTAAAAACTGCCACTCATACATCAACCATCTTGCACACAACCTGTGGATAGTTTTCATACCACTGAGCTTCCTTTGGCAATCAGAAACCAATTTGCTTTCGAGTGAAAATCATTTTTGCGGATATGAGTAATGCTGTTTTGAACAATAAAAGAGGATTTATCACCCTAGATCAATATTTTGAGCTTTGGTGACGTAGCCTAAAAATGTTTTCAGTGTAGCAGTGATCAAAACACCTAACATTCAATCCCATCATTACTTTTCTACGATCACCTAAAATTGTACTCTTGTTTCAATTTATTAACAGATAAGCAAAAACAGTGCTTAGGAAATACAGTATAAGTCCCCATAGAGTATATTGTTGTTTAATCACATAGAACACTTGTGTGATGGTTTAGTACAGGTTTAAAAGAATAAGACTGCATTTTTAATCAAGAGAGTTATAGTAATGATATTAAGATACTTTGCACTTCCAAATTCTCTCACACACACCCCCATTGAAAAATAAAATCTACAAAATCCTTCTTTGCATTTCTTCTTAGTATCCCTCATGCACATATATAGAAAATCAGCTTTGCATTCACACCATCTCATATTACACCAGCAGTGTCCCTGATTTGTTGGAATGATCAATGTGAGAAACAGTTCCACTGATGTCATTTCCGGTTGCATCCTCCTCTAAGCCTGAGAAATAGTTTCATGTTACGACCTTTGATTACAACGTGATATCTAACCGTATAGGCCAGGGGTGTCAAACTCCAGGCCCATGGGTTGCATCCGGCCCACGGGGTGCTTAGATCTGGCCCACAGACCCACCCTGGAAACAGCAAAGGATGGGCCCGCAGTGCTTCCACCAGTGAAAATGGAGGCATACAGATTCCCTGAGCTCCATTTTTACTGGCAGGGGGCTGAAGGAGGCCATCATTGGCAAAAGCAGAGCCAGGGCAGGCTTCATGCAGCCTTCCTGAGTTCTGTTTTCGCTAGCAGAGGGCTGCAGGAGGCCGTTGTGGCCGAAAATGGAACCTTGATATGTGATGTTGAGCCGGCCACACCCACCTAGCCTGACTGAGGTCAAACACAACCCTGATGCAGCCCTCCATGAAATTGAATTTGACACCCCTAGGGTCGTCTCTGAGTCTAAATCTCAGAAGACAGAAGCAACAGGGGGAAAGGAGCACATACTTCAGAAGGAAATGCTTTGCGTTATTGAACATGGGATGAAACAGAATTTCTTAGCAACCCAGAGCTAAGGGGACATGTCCTAACAGTGAGAACAATGAAAAGTGGAGCAGCTTTCCTTCAAAAGTTGTGAGTGATCCATCTCTGGAGTCTTTTAAGGAGAGACTGGAGTGACATCTGTCAGAAATGGTATAGGGCAGGGGTCTCCAACCTTGGCAACTTTAAGACTAGCGGACTTCAACTCCCAGAGTTCCTCAGAAATGGTATAGGGCAGGGGTCTCCAACCTTGGCAACTTTAAGACTAGCGGACTTCAACTCCCAGCTTTGCTGGCTGAGGAACTCTGGGAGTTGAAGTCCGCTAGTCTTAAAGTTGCCACGGTTGGAGACCCCTGGTATAGGATCTCCTGCTCGAGCAGGGAGTTGGATTAGAAGGTTTCCAAGATCTCTTCCAACTCTGTTATTCTGAGTAGAATTTTGTTTTATATTAGCCTTGGCGGCGACATTTCTAATACATCATATGCAAATAACAAAACCAATCCTATGTGAATATATCTTTATTACAAAGGTACTCTTGAGATGTGTAGATAAACTCTTAGAATTCCTAGCACACTGCTTAGGGAATCCTGGGAGGTGAGGTCCACATCATTGGACGATGGCTAATACCCAAACTATCTGCAGAGCTTTAATCATTTGTTTAGGTTTTAGAACAAGAAGGTATATCTCAATGATCTGTGTGTTCTTTGTAATTATATTGGGAGAGGAATCTTTGAGACAAATGTTTGTATCTACAAGTTCTGCATGTACATTTCCTTGCAAAATGATGCATAGATAATGCTAGTAATTTTTAAAAAATCATGTATTTCAATCAGTACCAATGTAACTATCCAACTGTACTTGGTGGCGGCCAAGTCATTATTTCCTACAATTTAAGTTCCTGCTGTACTTTCAAAACCCAAGTAAACAACAAAAGCACTGTTTTGAGTTTTGAGCACTGATTGAAATGTGAAGTTAATCAGAAAACCACAAAGGAACATGTTGCAAAATTTTGTTGCAATAGAATGTCACTTAGATATCACACTTACAATAAAGAAAATGGATTCCTAAGATTGTAAAGCAAAAGAAATGGAAAAGCCTTTGAACATTTACAAATAATAAGTTTTTCTAATCTGAGAATCTAAAACTAATCCTGATGATGATTATTGTTCCCCAGTATCTCATTTCTCAATAAATATTCCTGTTTCTCTGTTATATATCCCTACTACATAAATAGCCAAATCTGATTTTTTTTGCCTTTTTGATGCCCTTTCTTATTGTTTTCTTGGTCAGTTTTTTTTTAAAACAACAACCTTTTTTGTCACAGTTGTCAGACTAATGGAAATTTTCATAACTTATTGAACTGCCACATCACTTAAATCAAATTGCAAAGGCAATGAAATGCATATACTGTAGACCAGACCAAAATAGTTACTATTTCTGGGAAATAATATTTCTACATATATTTTAAATGCTGCAAAATTTACTCAAACCCAAGTAAATTTCTATGAAGGGAATTGCAACAGTTTAAATGACCAGATTTCAACTCTTCCATTATCATAGCTATCCAGTCTCTTGTTCAGAAATAGACATGGCTTGGCAGAAAACTTTCAGAAATGGTTTTATGAGATTAGGATCTTCACTGTAGCCAAGAATAACACCTTATATCCAACAGCCATCTGTTCTTTATAATGCTAATCATTCAAAGCTTCTATACTGCAGAGTAGAAGATAGAATAGAATAGAATAGAATAGAATAGAATAGAATAGAATAGAATAGAATAGAATAGAATAGAATAGAATTCTTTATTGGCCAAGTGTGATTGGACACACAAGGAATTTGTCTTGGTGCAAATGCTCTCAGTGTGTTCATAAAAGAAAAGATACATTCGTCAAGAGTCAAGAATCGTAAAGTACTACACTTAATAATAGTCATAGGGTACAATAAGCAATCAAATCATACTAGGAAACAGTCAATAAAAATCATAAGGATACAAGCAACAAGGCTAAAGTCATACAGTCACAAGTGGGGGGAGATGGGTGATAAGGAGTGATGAGAAGATTAATAGTAATAGTAATGCAGACTTAGTAAATAATTTGACCATGTTGAGGGAATTATTTGTTTAGCAGAGGGATGGCGTTCGGGGAAAAAACTATTATTGTGTCTAGTTGTTCTGGTGTGTAGTGCTCTGTAGCGTCGTTTTGAGGGTAGGAGTTGAATCAGGATGTGAGGGTTTTGTAAACATTTTCACAACCCTCTTATTGACTCATGCAGTATACATGTCCTCAATGGAAGGCAGGTTGGTAGTAACTGTTTTTTCTGCAGTCCTAATTATTCTCTGAAGTCTCGGGTTCTAGGGTTCTTTCCTCTTGCATTTTCCTCTTGCACTTCTAAGTTCACAAATACTTTATTAATCTCTTGAGTGGCTTAGGAAATAGATGAAATATATAGGTTCATGGTTTTCTCTAGACTAGAAACCAATGGTTCCTACCCTTTCAATCTTAGACCATTTATCAAGGAGTCTCAAACATCTTTTCTTACTGCAAATTTTTAAGTTATGTTTAGACATTCTTCCCTATATAATCTGCATCCGTATTATACACATGCATACAGATGCAAAACTGCACCCAGTTTTGGTGATCATGTTACAAAAAAAAAGATGTTGACATTTTGGAATATGTGCAGAGAAGAGCAACTAAGATGATTGGAGGCCTAAAATATATAAAGAACTGTTGCAGGAATTGGATATGACTAGTTTAATGGAAAGAAGGACTAGCAGTGTTCCAGTATTTGAGGGACTGCCACAAAGAAGAGGTGGGGTCAAATTATTCTCCAAAGCACTGGAGGGCAGGAGAAGAAACAATGATTGGAAACTAATCAACGAGAGAAGCAACCTAGAACTAAGGAGACATTTCCTGACAGTGAGGACAATTAACCAGTGGAACAGCTTGCCTCCAGAAATTGTGGGTACTCCACCATTGGAGGTTTTTAAGAAAATACTAGACAGTCACTTATCTGAAATGGTATAGGATCTCCGGCTTGAGTAGGGGCCTGACTAAGAGACTCCAATATCCCATCCAGCTCTATTCTCTTCTAAATTCTAAATCAATGCACAAAAAAAGAAAAGTGTGATGAAACCTTTGGTTCATCAGGGTATTATTTCCTGGAGTACATTGGATTAATGTTTTCCATTGCTGGATTCCAAGTGAGCAAGTACTCTGGAAGCTGTTGATGTGGTCCATTCAATTGTAAAAAGGAGCTTTACTCTGGACACCTAATACCCTGCAATGATATCTCTAACACCATCAAACATCAACATCTGCCTATTCCAGGTCCTTGGAAAGGACTCCATAGGTGAATAAAACTGCCAAACCCAGTCTAAATATCTGGCTGACTATGCAACAAACACAATAAATTAGTTATGGCTAAGAAGAAGCTGAAAAGAAAAAGGAGAAACTAAGCTGGCTAGTACAACCTTTAAAAAGACTTTCAGTTTCGCCTGCCATGTCTCTTGGGTTTGCTCAATATTTGGAAATGCGTCCTCATTTCACAACTTTGTAAATATGTTGTCAAGTCCTCAATTAGACAACTTGTTTAAATTAAGTGATGCTAGACCACTATGATCAACTTCCTTCCTCTTTTTTACTTCTACCACGTTTTCAACACATATATTTCGGATTACATTTTCTGTCTTTCTTCCTTAATAGGAAAGCTTGCTAACATTCTCTTGGTTGGCTCAGCTGCTGTCTGTTTTTGGAACTAAAAATTTTGGTGATGCATAACAGTGGAAATTAATTCATTTTGTGACCTGTTAATGGTAGGAATCCCCAGCTGTCCACTGCTCTTAAAGCCATATATGTGTACATTGCAATGAAGGACACACTGGGTGTATCAAAGATCTTAATTCTGGAACTAATTCAGTGGTGGGATTCAAATTTTTTTACTACTGGTTGTGTGGGCATGGCTTGGTGGGCGTAGCATGGCTTGGTGGGTGTGGCTTGATGGGCGTGGCAAGGGAAGGATACTGTAAAATCTCCATTCCCACCCCACTCCTGGGGAAGTTTACTGCAAAATCTCCATTCCCTCCCCACCCCACTAACCTGCTTCCCAGCTCCGTTCTTCTGTGCAGGGCAACCAAAGAAGACTCAGCTGATCAGCTGGGACTCGGGAGGCATGGGGCCAGTCAGGCCAATAGATGGGCGTGGGGCCAGTCAGTATTTGCCGGTTCTCTGCATTGCTCAAAATTTCTGCTACCAGTTCTCCAGAACTGGTCAGAACTTGCTGAATACCACCTCTGCTAATCCTACTCTAAACTCTGCATGATTGTGCTTAAAGATAAATGGAACTGGGGCATCTGAATGTTACTATGGGTCTCTATCACAGTTACAATGTGGTACCTATGGACACAAGTTCCCTCAAGTCATCTTCAATTGAAGATTCCCTGATCAAGTCTTCCAATATAACAATCATTCATGTTGGGTAACTATTATCTGTTGCAGAACAACTTCTGTGATACCCTTGATGCTGTTAACAAGATCACTGTGTCAGCTACTTGAAAGTGCCATTTTAACTTTATTAGCTGGAGGTTAGGCTGGTGAAAATATGACTCCAGACTTCGATTTCTCCAGTTGGCTGGGCCCCTTTCATTATGATTGACAGCTTCAGCATTCCTAGAGCCAGGCAATACATGCTAAATTACAACTTTACAATTACTCTGTACAGTCACGTAACAATCCCAAAATTCAGAAGGACCTTATCTTTAGCTAGATTCAAGACCCTCCCAACAGTCATTACTGAAGGAAGATACCAAAAAAAATCTCCTTCAAATGAAGATTGTGTCCATGCAATGAAGTAATACAGTAATAGAATCAATTTCATGTTATTCTTTATTGTTCTCCCTATGCAAGTGTTCACCAAGAATTAATTATTATTCTCACTCTTTCCTAAATATCCTGGTCGTTCTGATCTGTTCTATCTCAAAACAATGTTATTGGGTCAATCTGGTTTTATTTCCTTCATCACAGCCAAGTATTGTGCAATGTAGTATTAATTCTAACTCTTAAATATTTTATGGGGGGGATTCCTTTTATCTTAATTTTATTCTTGTGTTTGTTTGTTGGTCTATTATCTGTTGCCATAAGCCAAGATTTATTACATCTGTGTTAAATGATTTTGGCTTGGTCAAAGAGAAGAAGCATAAACAAAACCCATCAATATAATCTAAGAAAACTGTTGCATAAGAGCTATAATCAAGAATCTCTATTATTCTCTTACATTAATCTACCATCTTTTCTTCATAGAGTTCAAGATGGTATACATGAGGTCACCTCTCATTGTATACTCGCAGCACCAATCTTGTGAGTTTGGCTGAGCTGAGAAAAGTAATTGTCCAAAGTCACCTAGTGAAGTGCACGGTAACTGGAGACTTAAATATGGGTATCCTGAACCCAATCCAACACCTTCACCTGTATCATACTGGCCCTCCAAAAAGGATATCAAAGTAAAATAAAATTTAAAACTACTGTAAATTAGAAAGTCTAGCCTAGACGTCAGCAGATTTGCAAAGTTTTAAAAAAGGGTGAGTAGGGAAGATCAGAGAAGTACTCTGAGTAATCTGAGTAAAGGTCAGATATAAGGAATACTCATCTCAAATGATCTAAGCCCCAGAGCTCACTGTAATAGCATTGCCAAAAAGGCTTTAACCTTACTTTGTGAAATACGGCTTCAGCAACAGGGTGGTCAATGCCTGGAACGCCCTACCAAACTCCATTGTTACAGCCTCAACCCCACATAGCTTCAACCTCAAACTGTCTACTATGGACCTCACCCCATTCCTAAGAGGTCCTTAAAGGGGGCGTGCATAAGCGCACCAGTGTGCCTACCATCCCTGTCCCCATTTATCTGTATTGCTTCCCTTGTTCTTGTTTATGTTCATGCTTTTACTTGTTACCTTGTACATGTTTGACAAATAAATAAATAAATAAAGTATTTTCTCCAGTAAAGCTTCCCTTATTTCCCACTCACCAGCTGATAGAAACTTCACTTGAGGTCTAGGAAAACTGAAAACGTTTGCACAGACATTGCAGGCTGCTGACTGCAAGCCCTCTTGAGTCACAACAAACAAAAAAGGCTTCATTTGTCACTTATAAGCTCTCAGTAAAAAAAGCCAAAGGCTTCTGTGAGTTCCCACCTGGACCAGATGATGAGGTTTTCCTGTACTTGAGAAGAAATGGCTCCATCCCAAGCCACACCATTCCATAACTGGTGACAGCCACTCCACGGATAGCATAATGGCAGCACTATGATTAAAGACTTAATTGTCTTGGAAAGTAGGCATCAAAAAAAAAAAAAAAGAAGGGTCAGATTAAAATCTCTAGAGCCAAGACTTGTCTCAAATGGAGACCCCTGAATATCAGCATTGTTGACAATGTGCAGTTGCCATAATATAATTATAGACCTATATGGTATACAGCCAAATGCTTTGTTCTTGATTTCTGGTTTTTTATATTTTTCCCCCTGTCTTTACTTTTTTTATAAATAAGTCAAGGTGGTAGACATCATACTCCTTCCTTCTCTGATTTTCCTCGAACAACAACTCAGCCCAAGTTCAGTTGGGCTGAGAATGACTGGTACAAAGTCACCCAGCTGGCTTTCATACCTGATGGGACTAGAACTCCCAGTCTCCTGGTGATTGGCCCAAAGTCACCCAGCTGGCTTTCATACCTTTTCAAAAGAAATTTTCAAAAAAACATATCAGGGGAAAAAATTGTTCCTTCTTACATTTTCTTCGGCATTAATCTCTTTTTGTCTGATTCTTTGAATTGGATCCTGGTAAGACAGCAAGCAGAACAACTGTGAATCCATTATTAAGCTTAACCTTTTGGAAATCAATGATTATTAAGGCTATTCTTGAAAACACAGGCATTGTCATTGTAAAGCACTGCTGATATCACTGCTGTTTTGTAGCAGCTAATGCTTATGACTACCTTGGGGTCCTTGGTGCTCTCTCAGCTTGGTTATTTTCTTGGAAACATTTCAATACCAAATCTTTCTTTCTTCTCTTTGACTAATATTTCCTCTGAGCAACTGGATGACATCGGAGAATCACCAAAGTAGTCACCAACAGTAACGCACTTGTTCAGTTAAGGTGGCCACCTGCAAAGTTTAGTTACAAAACACTTTTAAAAAGCACCTCTTCGGTGGTGGGATTCAAACATTCTTGCTACCGGTTCTGTGGGCGTGGCTTAGTGGGCGTGGCAGGGGAAGGACACTGCAAAATCCCCATTCCCTCCCCATCCCACTAACCTGCTTTCCAGCTCCGTTCTCCTGTGCAGGGCAACCAAAGAAGACCCAGCCAATCAGCTGGGACTCGGGAGGCAGAGAATTGATGGGGGCAGGGCCAGTCAGAGGTGGTATTTGCCAGTTCTCCGAACTACTCAAAATTTCCCCTACCGATTGTCCAGAACTGGTCAGAACCTGCTGAATACCACCTCTACACCTCTCCCATCTAGAATGTATCTTGTCATTTGGAATTGAAGAAGTGGAGGGAGACCAAAGCCCTTCAGCCCTGAATCAGATTGCCTGGAAAGTGTTCTTATTCTTCTCATTCTTAACATTTGGAACCTTTAAGGTGAGGAAAATATGGGGCTACCATAAATGCATTTGATAGTGTGTTGTGGCTCCGGGCTTGGATTCAGCTCCTGTGACTGATATGAGTTCAAGTGAGGAGGTCATGGCAGAAAAATATGAGCCGGCATGGCTCAGTGATTGGACTGGTAACCAGGATGAGGAGATGGACGTGACAAAGGACGACAGACCTGATGTATTAGAATTGCCAGGACCTTTGACCTCCTCTGGTTCCTTATCTGATCAACAGCCAGGAATGGCTGACAGGGAAGTTTTGAGAGAGTCTTCTAGTGGAGATGAGAACTTGGAAAATTTGTGGTTAAATGTAAAAAACAGAAGACGGTTGAGAAGGCAAAATCAGCTGGAGCGAATGAGGAGAGCGAGTCAGTAAATTAGCACGTTGCCTCAATGAGTATAAAAGGACACAGCTGGGCTGGTACAATTTGCCAGGAACAAAGTGACTATTTGAGTGAGGGCGTTACAGCAAGAAGCTCTGAGACTGGAGATTTATTGCCAGGACTGGTTTGCCGGACAGAGTAAAGATTTATGCTGTGGTTTCTGCCAGCCGTTATCTTGTAAGACTTCTTTCCGTTTGATTTAATTGTGAAACGGCTGCTTTCTGTTTTGTTCGTTTGAGTTTTGAAGGGGAGTCATAACAATAGTGTATCGTACGTTCTGGAGTTCTTTTACATCTGTTCATCACTGTATTTTTATCATTCCTTTTCTCTTGTAGCTCAAGTCAGAGCAGAGGAGGAGGCTGGTTCTTCTCCTATATCTCTACACTAATTAGCACTTGTTTTTAGTTTAGTTTAGTTTATTGTCATTGCCCCTTGTACAACGAAATTAAATGCCATCTTCAGTGTACATTATAACTATAAAAATAAAACACAAACACACATCCTTTGCATTCTACATAATTAAATTGAAAACCCTTGATATTGCATTAATATTGCACTATATAGTAGAATTCAATAGAGTTACTGCCCTGGGATAGAAGTGTTTTTCAGCCTGTTTGTCCTTGTTTTTATTGTCCTGTGCTGTCTGCCAAATGGTAATAGTTAAAAAAGAAAAGGTTCCCAGGATGAGATGGATCTTTGAGAACGTTTGAACTTTCTTAAGGCAGTGGGAGTATAAAGCTCTTTCAAAGAGGGGAGAGGGAAGCCAATGATCCTCTGGGCAATTATGTTAACCCTCTGATGTTAATGTGAAGAACGTATTTTCAGCATTCCTACAACAAAATGGCTGAAATGATGGATATGGCCCATCACACAGAAAACAGAGCAGAAGGCTATAGCCAATTCACACTGTATTTTCTAAGGATATATCTGGGACTCATATGACACCCAGGGGTATCTATCTGTCCTATCTGCCACTGTGCAATTGGCAAACCATGCTAAAAGTGCTTCATGGTTGGAGATAAGGGGAATGTCACCCTGACCTCAACTCAACACTTTAGTTCCTATGCTATACTTCCTCCTCTCAATGACATCTGACTAGCAATCCTTACACTTACACTTAACATGGATGGAGAACACTTTCCTCTTAAGGCCATATAGCTTGCTGGACTGGAAGTTGCAAGCTACAGAGATTGGTCTCCTATTCACTGGGGAGAAAAAAGGAAATGACAAATCTTCCTCCATCTTCTGAGTCATCCCTTGAAGGTTCCTTACTGTCACTCGCACTGGGAAACTGGTGGTGTATTCTCAGTTAATGTACTAATTAGCTAGATAGCAGAAATCAGATTACCTAATTGCTTTCCATTAATGATAGAAAGAATCTCATGGATTGGTTTCTTATTGATCACCTGATCCTGCAAATCTGGATGAGTAAATTAAAGTCTCCAAATTGCACAAATTTTGTAAGGAAAAATATGAATCTCCTGTTTGATTGCCCTGTAAGAGGAACCAGCAAGTCCAAAGTATATCACTGGCTTTAAAAAAAATTAGCCAAATATGTTTTACTTTAATTACAAATTGATGGAATTGCACCCTTAGCAAAATAGATTCTAAATGGGCATGGCATTTATTTTTCCAAACTAGTCTTTGAAAAAGCCTATTAATCTCATAGAAAGGAGGAAGTGAGATATTAGTTCACCTCAGCTGTGATCACTCTTCTTCCAAGGCTGCATATTAGAATAGAATAGAATAGAATAACAGAGTTGGAAGGGACTTTGGAGGTCTTCTAGTCCAACCCCCTGCTCAGACAGGAAACCCTATACCACTTCAGACAAATGGTTCTCCAATTTCTTCTTTAATATGTCCAGGATTGGAGCATTCACAAATGAAAACACACACTACGGATTCTGGAAAAAAACCCTAACCTCTCTCATTTCCATGTAAAAACAACACACATACTTTTCAGGAAAAAAAAAATGCCAGAAGTAATTTTTACTGTGGTATTGCCTTTCTCTGAATGTTGCAAAAGTTTCAATGTGTCTCCTTCTGTGGGTGGTATCATGTGTCCCAGAACCTTATTCTCCCACACTTTACAACGATATAATCTCAAAGGAAATTTCCAATTTTGTTTCCTGCAGTTTGAGAGGGGTGAAGATGGTAAGATGTTAGCCAAAACCACTTATAACAATTCTCATTTTGCAGGCCTTCTGGTGGTCTCTATTGAGTACCAAGATGATTCAAGCTTCTCTGAATGGAAATTACCAACAAAAAAAAAAAGGTGAATAATCATGCTGATGTAGACATTTTCCTGAACCCTCTCCTTTATTTATATGATGCTTACCTACTCATCTTCTTTGACTTGGAAGACTTTCAAACGGCAATGGCTAACAGACTGCTGAGTCTGTCTTGTAAAATGATGTCACTGAGGGATGAAACTAATTGTAAAAAGTAAAGCAGGTGTATTTACATAAGCCTGGTAGAGCCTAGTGAATTGTAGAAGAGATTTTTTATGACTTTGGAAGTTACAACAAGTATTAAGCATATTCCTGAAAGGAAAAAGCAATAGCTCTTGATAACTTCATGATAGCTTCCATTCCCAAATGATGATTCTGGGCATGTTTTTACTTAGAAGTAAATTCTACTGAACTCAACAGGAACTACTGTTGAGCAAGTGTAGCAAGGAAGTAAAACATTTTAAAATAAGCTTGGCAGAGAAACCATTTCATAAAGCTAATTCTCCTGGAATGTAGGCTCAGTTTCACAAGCGTCTTTCTCCTAGGGCCAGATGTAGACACTACTGACCTTCAATTTAACCTGCATTTCCATGAGCTGCTACCAAACTACATTTTATAACTTGATAAAAGAGGAAACAATTTTATGAATTACATTTAATTAATTGACTGAATTTGTGCAAAATTAAATTAGTTTTTATCCTGTTCTTTCCCATTGTTGTGTCCTAACGCCACCTAAGGCAAAAGCCGTCAATACTTGGCAACAAAAACTTGACTATTTCTCAAATAATCACCCCCCTTGACAATCGAGAAGCGGGATGTCAAACTTAATTTCATTGAGGGCCACATCAAGGTTGTATTTGACCTTCGGGGTGGGCGTGGCTAGCTTGAAGTCACTTGTGTCGGGGGTGCCTGTGGTGGCCCGAGTCCTCTGCCAGCAAAAGTGGGAGCTCCATTTTCGGCTGCAACGGCCTCCTGCAACCCTCTACCTGTGAAAACAGAGCTTGCAAGGGCCGGACATGGAGTTTTTGCTGGCAGAGGCACCACAGGCCAGCCATTTGCTGTTTCCAGGATGGCGCCATGGGTCAGATCTAAGCACCACAGGCCTAGAGTTTGACACCCCTGATCTAGACAGAAGTATTTACTCTGTGATAGATAACGGATAAGAAACAATCAGAGTTGGAAGAGACCGTCTAGTTCAACCCCCTGCCCAAGGAGGAGACCCTACACTATTTTTGACAGATGGCAGTCCAGTCTCTTCTTGAAGGTCTCAAGTGATGGCGCTCCCACAACTTCCGAAGGCAACTTCTGTTCCACTGGTTGATTGTTCTCACTGTTAGAAAGTTTCTCCTTATTTCCAGGTTGAATCTCTCCTATCTATCATCTTGTGTAGAGGACAGCAGTAAAATATGAATCAATGTTTTAACTTTTTCATTTTGGTAAAATTTTCCTTTGCAGCAGTGATTAGTATATGTTTTCCTATTATTTCCTAATCCCTCTCATGAAAAATCTCAGAGGGAGTGGTTACTATATTACAGGTACTTGACATGGCTACAATTTATTGTGAGAGATTTTTTTATACTTTGCCATTACTTAATAAGGCAAAAGAACAAAGAGATGTTCTCTTCTTCTGATATTGTCTTTTGATTCACTGCCATAAATAAAAATTGTCTAGTCTTTTAAAATGAAAGGGAAGTGTGGGAGGTAAACAACCACAATGTTCAGAAATAAATGTTCTTTAGACAATAACATAAAAAAGAGCCAAACACCGAAGGGTTCACTTTCAAAAGAAATAGGTTTTGAAGAAGAAACGACCTTAATATCCATGACTTCTATGAATTGGTCCAAGTCTTTTAAGGGGAAAACAAGATGAAGGGAGCTAGGCATGTCTAGGATTAGAGGGAGCATGATAACTGCCTTTCTACCATAGTACTTGAAGGACTATCACAAAGAAGAAGGGATTGACTTATTAAAGAGAGATACAAGCTAGAATTAAGGAGAAAAGTTCTGATAGTGAGAACAATTAATCAAAAGAATAGTTTCCTCCCTGAAGAGGAAGAAAAAATGAAATAAGTATATGAGAAAGAAGGGAGAAATAGATAAATTAGAAAGAGAAAGAGAGGGAGAAATAACATGAATGCCCCCATTAAATTTTAACTGTGTCCCCTATTACTAGTTTATTCAATCTTGCCTCTTATTTGTACAATGCTTCTCCTAACTGAACTTCGGAATATCATTATGAACAGAAAGGCAGGAAATTTACAGTTGATTTGCAAATATTATAATCCCAGACAAACATTCAAAACATAAACATCTTAGAGTACATTGAGTCCACAGAGAGCGCACAAAGTAATATATTGTTTTGATCTTTTAAGGATTAATGTTTTTTAAAAAACCAATTGTAATCTTAACTGTTCCCTAAATGTGTGAAGTCTATCATGCATCTTCTAGTACAGTGTTTCTCAACTTCAGCAACTCAACTTGGCATGCTGACTGGGGGATTCTGAGAGTTTTAGTCTACACATCTTAAAGTTGCTAAGGTGGAGAAACACTGTGCTAGAGTCAACATCTCATGGCATGATCTGTATGGTGAAGCTTACAGCTGGCTTTAGAAAGAAACACTATACTATGGATTGAAATAACTGTTTTCATTCATATTTTACGTGAATTTACTCTGTTTCTTTTCCTAACCCTGCTTTGAATCGGAAAAGAAGCCCCCACTTTATTCTTGATAAGAGTTTTGCATGCTGCTGCTTCTCCTATATCTCTACAATAACTAGCATTTGAGATAGGTTGGAATAAGAGAGTAACTAGCTAAAAGTGCGTCATGGTTGGGAATGTTGGATCACCCTGACTTAAACTCAACACCTTAGTTGCTTGTTACAAAGCACATTTGCAAGCTGAAACCTGCAATATTCTGAATGTTGTGATTCAGATAACTGCTAATGTAATTAGTTATCAAAAAGTATAGGTAACAATATTGCATATTTTAGGTGAAAGTCTATTCAAATGTATTTTATGTTAGGGAGAATAATGTATAAATTGTCTATGATAGGGGTGGCTGAGAGAGAGAGAATATTAAAAGTTTTATAAACTTTTATAAAAGTTTTATTTTTATACACACACACACACACACATAAAAACATGATCAAGGAACTACAACTCAGACAAACAAACTAACAGTGAAGGACTGCCTAACCAAGAAATCACCAAGAACATTGCTATAACATTGATAGGACAAAGCCACTTGCACTAATTGCATAACACATTAACAGACTGAGCCATAGTTTCAGCTGATAAGTGTCAGCATCCTAAACCAAGCTAAGACCAAAATGATTGGAGAATTCCTTGAAGCCTGGCATTCAGATTGGCCATCAATAGGCATATAGAGGTAAACAACATCTATACACCATTCAAAAGAGAGAGAGAAAGCCAAAAAGTAAACAAAAATGCCAACACTCAGATAAGCAGAAATTAACACCAAGAAGGCCAACAATGAAGAAATAAACTTGATCAAGGAACTATCAGCTTAGATAAACAAGCTAATTGAGGTGACCTTCTAATCAAGCTACCATCAAGAACACTTCCACCAACATTGACAGGACAAGTCAGATGCACTAATTGCACAACACATGAGCAGACTTAATTGGGAAATTGGGAAAGAGTGAGCATCCTAGACCAAGCCCAAAAAACACTAGAGAATTCCTAGAAGTCTGGCACTCAGACAAATCAGCCATTAACAGGCAGATAACATCTAGATGCCATTCAAAAGAGACTAAAAGCTAAGCAGGAAAACAAAAAGACCAAAACACTCCACGCAAGCAATTAACACCCAAATAAGCAGAGATTAATACCAGAATTAATACCAGACTAACAGTCAAGCAGTAAACAATACCCTAGTGAGGAATTACCCATTTAGACAAGCAACCAAAAGTAAATCAAGACTAATCTTGAAACTACTGAGAACCCTCCCATCAAAACTAACAGGTCAAGCCACTTGTATATAAACAGAAAGCAAAGCCCACTCTCTTCGAGCACTGATGATGTTACCTACAGTGGTGGGTTTCAAGAAGTTTTCCTACCGGTTTGGTGTGAGCGCACATGCAGCGTTTACAACTCACCTTCTGCTGCAAGCCCTGTGTGTAAAACAGGTGGTGTGTGGCAATCGGCTGTGCCGTGCAAAGCAGCTGAAGTTGAAAAGCAGGAAGTAAAGGTCAGTATAGAGCCGGGGCAGGTGGGAGGACCCAGCAGCTGATCATTGGAGCGAACCAGTTAGCTCACAGATGACCATTGGAACTACCAGTTCAGCCGAACCGCGTTGAACCGGTAGAATACCACCACTGCTTACCTAGTTGGATAATGAAATGTCTGCAACAAAACAACCAAGCTCAGAGACCACCAAAGATATTCAGAGTTTTGAAATGTTAATTCAGCGCCAGAAAAATAAACACAGATGGCTGATGCTCCATTTAACATCTTTATAAACATAATAAGCAAATTTTCCAAACCAGTATAGATTTCTCCAACATGGAGCAAACTCACACAGAAAACATGTTGCAAGTAACTTCAGTAACATAGAGAACAGAGCTCCAGTCTCCAGCAAGCAAGTTAGTTTCATTTTCTATAGACAGACTCAGAGCTCCATATAGCTTCACAGCTGCAGAACTTGATATAGAGGCACGCCTAGGCTACTTCTAGTTTCAGTTTCCAAACTGTCCTCCTTGGCTGATTTAGTTGCTAAGCCTATTCACTGGCTGACCTTGTTACCATATTCTATTCCAGTTCATGAATATACTCTGACAAAAGGCCCCACAGTACCCACAACAATCCAGATGTTGATGGACTCCACCTTCCATTAGTTACAGACAACATGAGATAATGACAATCATGAACAAATAATATTTAGAGGACATTGGAGTTCCTCTCCTTCCATTATGCAGAGTTGAGTGATGCGAAATGTTAACTAAAGAGACTGTAGAAGATTTCATTCACTGCAACCATTCATACAGTCAATCTCAGGTGCAAGGAACCAGAGTAGAGATCAAAGCACTAACAGTTTGTTTCATGCTACTTATAGCAATGCCTGAAATTCAATCAGTGTAGCTGTCCGTGCCATAGCTCAGGGATCCCCACTAGTGGAACTTGAGGGGTTTTCAACCAGGCCACAAAAACAGCTGGTGAGTGCATGTGTGTGCATGCGTATCCTGACTTGTGCAAGCAATGGGCGAATGAGTGCAGTTGCTCCATTTAAGTGAGTGGCAGGCATGGATGTATGCCGCTCATTCATTGCACACATGCTTGCCAGCCACTCAGGCAGAACCATTCCCTCTCCTCTTCCCCCCGACCCCTTTCTGGTCCACAAATCTGGAAATGTTAGGGAGCTCTGCCATAGCTGCAACTAAGCACAGAGCATCTGAGGAATCTGCTCCCCAAAACATTGCTGAAGTAGACTGACTGACTGTGATGAAAGACAATTTTCTCTGTTGCAAGGATACATCATAGAAGCTGAAGTGAATTGGTAAATGCCGAGTTGCACCAGTCGGCAATAGGTATAACTCAGCATTTGCAATAAGTATTTTTGAAAATGGGATGGAGGTAAAGGGGACCTCCAATATAAAGGGGACACATAGTTTGAAATATACTTTTCCCATCATTAGGCACTAGAGGTAGTCTGCAACTTATAACTGAGCCCAGAATTTCCATGGCTAAGCAAGGCAGCTGTTAAGTGAGTTTTGCCCAACTTGACAACATTGTTAAGCAAATCACCACAGTTGTTAAGTGAATCATGCGGTCATTAGTTGAATGTGACTTTCCCCATTCTGTTTGCATGCCGGAAGCCAGCTAGGAGGGGTACAAATAGTGACCACAGTATCATAAATACATGGAGGGTGCTGCAAGAACTTAGAATAACTTTATTGTCACTTTGAATGTACACTAAATTAAAATGAAATTTCATTGCATACAGCTCTCAAAGGGTCACCACCTCTAATATACACTACATAAACTTGACAAAATAAAATAAATATATCACACAGAGAAACCACAAAGTCTAGTCCAGGTTTGTGATTTTACAAGATGGATGGCATAGAGAACAAAGCCGTTAAAGAATCTGGTAATCCTGATAGAAATACTTAAAAACTCCTCCCAGAGGGGAGCAACAGAAACAGGCTGTGAAGTGAATGTGCGGGGTCTCTAACATTACTTTGAGTTCTAAGTACATAGCACTTATAAGCAGTATCCTGAATAATGGGGAGTGAGCTTCCTATAATCTTCTTGGTTGTCCTCACCACTCTCTGTATGGACTTTCTATCTGAAGCATTGCTGCCACCAAACCAAACAGGGATGCAGTTTGTTAAAACACTCTCAATCATGCCCCTGTAAAAAAAATGGCCAGGACAGAAAGAGAAAGATGTGTGGTCCTAAATTATTTTTTCAATGCTGCTGTAGCTTTGAACGTTCACTAAATAAATGATTATAAGTTGAGGACTCCCTGTAAGTTGACATAAGGATCTGGACATGAAATTACTGCTGATACACAGCATTAGGGTGTAACCTTCAAGGCTGCCCTTCATATGCCAAATTTGGCCCGGCTCTTTTAGAAGACGTGACAGAGACAAGAGAACGTTCTCTCAAGATCATCAGGTTACAAAATTATAAGTAGGTATTTCTGTGGCAATGATTGCTTGGTTCTTGCTGTGCAATTTGCTCTGAACAGGAGTTGTTAGAAGGGCTCTCCACGTTCTTGAAGGAACAAAACAATAACATCAAAAGAACAAAATGTTCTGACATAGCAAAGCAGGCTATTGTGAGAAAAAATCACCTAGTTCAGGTTCTCCAATTTCCATCACCGAGACCCACGAATGATCACCTTGTGTTGTCCTCTCTTTGCTCTTTCTGTTTTCTTTTTTTTCCCTTCTTTGTGGTGCTAGAAATTTTTCTTCTGACCTCTGTTTTAGGCAAAGCTATTGTAGATAAAAGTCACAACACCAAAGCTTTGTTTATTGGAAGCACGGTTAAAAGATACCATTAAAGATCAGGTCAGATCAGATCAGTATCAAAGAAGGGATCAAAAGCAAACAGAACAGAGGGAAAAATAAGTGGCATACATAATTATACAAGGAAATAAAACCCATTATTGATAGAGAAGAAACCCCATTTCACAGAACTGATTAAGCTCACCAGACAGGCTCAGAATACTTCATTCATTTGAAGCAGGATGAATATTAATTGAATGTGAATGTGAATTGAATGGGTGCTGAGTTGCAGCGCAGCGCAGTGAATTGAATGGGTGCTGAATTGAAGCAGGATGAGCGTGAATTGAATATGAATGTGAAATTGAATGTAAATTGGAGTTAAATTGAATGGGTAGTGAATTGAAGTCGGATGAATGTCCTCCTGTAACTAAAGATTATGATTTGGCTTAGATATCTAGCAGATTCCATTCTTGATCCAACCTTATTAGATAAAATATAGACCATCCATTGCTCATTTTTCAGATTGTAACAAACCGCTAGCCAATGTTTGTTTTTCTTTATAAAATCTTGATTACCGCTTAGTATTGCAAAGGTGTGCCAGGGAACACACCTTTACACATGTAAAGAGAAAGAAATTATCTAAGTTCTTTTGATGAAACTGATAGTTGATCTGATGTCATCCAGATACTTTATGACAAATTGTGGATTTAAACAGGATTTTCCAAATCTTCCTCTGACATTCTAACCCACTTTTTTCGTATGTGATTGCCAGCTGTTTCTGATTATAGCTTATATAAGCTTCCATCTACAATTCCTATCATCCTCAGCTGGTAAAGGCAGCTATAGTCCCACACACATAGTCCCATACACTTATTAATATGCAATATATCTACTCTGAAGTAGATATGCACTAATTTTACTTGGGGAAAATTAAAAAGAAAATTAAATTTTGAAAGAATTCTACTCAATCAATGCAAACCAACATTTAATATGTAAACGCCAACTAAGCAAACTATAAGAATACCATTTTGAAAAGTAAAATAAAACAATAGAAAGAGACAGAAAAGCAGTAAGGAAGGGAAAGAAAGGAGAATTGGTAAATATATAAGAATTTGTATGTGCCTTTAAGTTTATAGACCAGGGGTCTTCAAACTTGACAGCTTTAAGACTTGTGGACTTCAACTCCCAGAATTCCTCCTCCAATCATGTTAACTCATGAATTCTGGGAGTTGAAGTCCACAAGTCTTAAACTTACCAAGTTTGAAGACCCTTGTTATAGTCCCTAATCCACCATGATGGTTGGAGAAGGTAGAAAAGCATTTTTTTTTTACTTCTCAGCCTAAAGCTGTAAAAAAAAAAATGGCTGGCCCAAAGTCACCAACCAAAATGGTAGATTATTCTACACCTAGTTCATCACCCTAACTCAGAGGCCTCCAAAGGAATGAACATTAAATAAATAAAATAAACCAAGTTTAGAACCTCAAACTAATATTCATTATAGTTCAGTTCATTTTGGGAACTGAAGTCCACACGTCCTAGTTGCTAAGATTGAGAAACACTGAACTAGAACCCCCTCAAACCCAAGTTTAATCCATGTTTATAAGGAGCTGATGTCAGTCACGACAGAAAGTGCTGGTCAGTTTATATAATGGCAAGGAGAGGAGGATAACATTTCCTAACATCTGAAGAAATTCAGGGAATTCAGCAACCTGAAGAACCCAAAGAAGCTGGGAAGATCCTACCTCTAATCATATACTGGAATCCATATATTGTATAAATTGTATCCTCAGTGAAAATTGGGAGAAGAGGACAAACCTGGACGAGCTGAGGACAATTTTAAGCTGCCTTAACTGTGAGCTGGGAATAAGATGAAGGCAAAATTATGGGGACCCGTCATATGAAAAGAGTGATCTGAGCTGGTTCACACCATGATTCTGAGGTTAGGAGGCTAGTCTCCATAACCCATATGATGAGAAGACTGGGGCAATTGTGCCAGTTGCTTCCCAGATGGGAAAAAGATATTTCCAAAATACCCACAGAAAAGGAGAACCAACTGGCAACAAACAGAGAGCATCCAAAAGAAGAAAGAATCTCTCTGAAGTTCTACCTTCTTCACTGACTCATTTCAAAGACTTGGGAACAGTCAGACCCTTGGTCCAGATTGCTCTCCGTGAATGATCTACATAAAAGACATACGCTTACCATTTCACTCTCAGCAGGGAACCATCAGAAATGGTGTCACCAAACATTCAGTCCTAGGAAATTGTGGAAAATTAAGTCTAATCAGTGCATAAAAGTTAGAGGAGGACTAATGTACCAATTTGCCTTCTTGCTTTGTTATTTTTTAAAAAAATACTGCCAAACTTTCCACTAAATTTCTACATCCTATGCCAGAGATCTCAGAGAGAAGGAAAAAATGGGGACTGGGTTATTTCTGCCTCTGATATTTAGTGGTCAGTTAAAAATACAAAAAAACAGGGGGTCCATAAATAAACATAGGTAATGGTAAAGGTAAAGGTCCCCTCTCACATACATGCTAGTCATTTCCAGCTCTAGAGGGCGGTGCTCATTTCTGTTACAAAACCAAAGAGCCAGCGCTGTCCGAAGACATGTCCGTGTTCACGTGGCTGGCATGATTAAATGCCGAAGGCGCACGGAACGCTACTTCCTTCCCACCAAAGGTGGTCCCCATTTTTCTACTTGCATTTTTTTACATGCTTTCAAACTGCTAGGTTGGCAGAAGCTGGGACACGTAACGGGAACTCACTCTGTTACGCGGCGCTAGGGATTCGAACCACCGAACTGCCAACCTTTCTGATCGACAAGCTCAGCATCTTAGCCACTGAGCCACTGCATCCCTTAAATAAACATAACAAGCATAATTATTACGGAGGTACAGAAATCTGAGTATGCTAGGATTGGGCCCCGCCTCTGAATAACCTAAAAAACAACTTTACATAATAACCAAAATGATTACAAACACGGACAATTCTTAAATTGGTTCATGCAGGGGTGGGATCCGACAGGGTTAACTACCAGTTCAGTCATTTACGGGGTTTGGTGATTTACGATGTGCTTCCCTGCACACTGCTGGCCTGCTCGCCTGTAAATCGTCATCAGCATGCTACGTGCAGAAAAGCAGCCTTTTAAAAAGCCCTTTTTTCTTGCTTTTTAAACTGTAGCTGTGCCTTGCATGGCAGCTGAAGTTGAAAAAAAATCAGGAAATAAAGGTCAGGTAAGAGCCCGGGTGGGTGTGTGGTCAAAAACATCAGCAGACATAGAACTGGTTCTATGTCTGCTGCTCTTCAGAGCTACTGGTTCTACAGAGGTGGACAAAACCAGTAGAAACCCACCCCTGGGTTCAAGCCTGAAATAAATGTCTTACACACTAAGTTAAATAAATGCACTGTAAATGTGATTGACCTGCTGGTAAATCTGCTTCCCCGGTGTAAATAGCTGCATTTTCTTTTTTTTATCCTGTTTTTCAAGTTTGTGGGGGGAGGGAGGAGGGTAGAACAGTCAGACTATTATGACTTACGAACAATGGTAGCAGCATTTTACACAAAGTTGTAGGCCTATACTGTACTTAACTAATCTTCTCTTTTCTTTTCTCACCTCTTTCTTTATTCTGGGAGAAACCAGACTCATAATCCCAGCCAATTCAGCTAAGAGAGAATTTGAGAGAAGCGGGAGGGAGGGAAGGGAAGGGGAGGAGAGGAGAGGAAAAGGGAAGGGGAAAGGAAAGGAGGAAAAGAAGAAAGGAAAGGAAAGGAAAGGAAAGGAAAGGAAAGGAAAGGAAAAAAAGGGGAGTGAAGAAAAGGAAAGATTGTCATATTTTTTCAGCAGGTTGGACAGGAAGGAAGGAAGGATAGGATATGAAAGATGGAATGGAAAGGAAGGAAAGGAAAGGAAGGGAAGGGAGAGGAAAGGAAAGGAAAGGAAAGGAAAGGGAGAGAAGAGGGGAGAAGGGAAGGAACTGTGGGGAGGGGGAAGAGGAGAGGAGAGGAAGAGGAGATAGCTAAGGGGATGCCAAAATACAACCACAGAAATAGTACTAGAGTTGGTGAGAAGATTCTATCTAGCATTTTCCATTCTGGATTACTCCAGGTTGGGATTTGTATTCTACCGGTATATGGCACCCAATGTTGATTTTGCTGTTTATTAAACAGAATGAAAATAATAATACTAATTATGCTTACTGCAACAGTGGGGGAAAGATACCAAAATAAATATCAAATCCATCTTGTGATGTTGCAGGCATGTCAAGGAAAAAAAATGAACAATGAGTAACGAGGTTTGGAGTGAAGGAGGCAAACCATGATATATTTGGGTTCAGTTCCTGTTATGTCCTGAGGACTCTAGGAGTTCTCACTCAGGTCCACTCACTTTGTGTGGCGTTCTTCCCCCTTCCTCATTGGTTGAGTTCTTCCAGCAGCCGGCTATAAAAGCAGGCTGCGGGGTCCAACCAGTTGCTGATTGCTGCGAGCCAGTTCCAGGCGTGGCAAGCACGGTCAGCCCTTTATTGTTATAATAAAGTATTGTTGCACTCATGCTCTGGTTCAGCCTCTCATTGCTCAAACTTAACACTGGCGACGAGGGTGGGATGGCTACCAGAAGCACCATGCAACCGCTGAGTCACTAGCCACCGATCCGCAGCCCAGAGAGAGCGATCGGTTGGCGAAGAGAAACGCTGATCCGCAGCCAGAGAGAGCGGTCAGCCAACAAAAAGAGCAAGCGCTGATCCACAGCCAGAGGAAGCGGTCTGGTTCGATGTTAGAAGCGCCTGTAGCCGCTTGTTAGCCCAGCTACAGGAAAGTGAAGCGCTGCGAGCCGCAGCCGCTCGGTATTAGGGGGCGAAATTCAAACAGGTGTCATTTGAATTTCAAACCAAAGAGAGACACAGCACAGCGCTGTAGTAAGTCACTAACGCCCACACTGGCGCGAATCTAGACACCTCCAACGGCTAACAGCCAATGTGGTTAACCCAGAGAGAAAGAGAGGATAGCAAAAAAAAAAAAAAAACCTCTCCAGAGCTGATATCACTTGCAACCCACGAGCGCCCTGCTGTCCCAGAGAGATTTTTCCGCAGGTAGCCCAGCCGTTTCCAGCACCATGAGTTCCAACCCAGTATTCCTGGCGTCTCAAACCAGACGAAGAGAAGTGGGAATCGTATAAGAACCGCTTCAATCATTACATCGATGCGGTCGGCCTGGCGGATGCGGGAGAGCATCAGAAAAATCCTATTTCCTAATCTACTGGAGCCACCGCTTACGATACTGCCAGCGCCAGAGCTCCAAGAGAATTGAAAACGCTCCGTGGTCCGAGTTGCTTGAGATCCTCACTAACCACTACGCCCCAGGCCTTCACAAATTGCCAGGAGGTTCACCTTCCGTATGAGGAAGCAATCGAGTAAGGAGACCATCAATCAATATATGGCCGCCCTCAGAACAGCAGCCCTGCACTGCGGGTTTGGAACATACCTGGAGGACATGCTCCTCGATCAATTAGTTTGTGGGGTCAAGGACCTCAACCTACAGAGGCGCCTTCTAGCAAAAAGACCTCAACCTCGCGCAAGCGGTCTTCAGGAGGCCCTGGCAGCCGAACTAGCAAACGAACTCAGCCACCGAGATACAGGGCCCAAGTGCCAAGCTAGCATCGTTCCCAGTCCACTCCGAGGAGGTGGTAGCAGGGGAAGCCCTCAACGACGAGAACGACGTCCACCGCCTCACCAACGACAGACAGTCGCAGGTGGGGCCAAACAAGAAAACACCGGTCCACCCAAGCACATCACGCTGTGCCTAGCCTGTGGGGATCGATCAAAGGGCCACCTGCAAGTTTAAAGGAGCCACCTGCAACAACTGCCATAAAGGGGGCACATCGCGAGTCTGCCAAGCCCCCAAAGCGCTGCACACAGACTCCCTCCCTCGCACTCGGGACCACAGAGGCAAGTATTAAACTGTCGCACGCACCGCCTGCTGCCAAGCGTACTTGCCACACTGTTAGTAAAATTTCTCTCTCCGTTTCCCTAGAAGGTAAACGTGCACATGGAGGTTGACACGGGGTCAGCGCTCTCAATAATCTCGTGGAACACCCTCAAGAGACTCCACCCCAGCCTATCTACTACCCGGCTTCAAAGATGCCAGTTCGGCCTGAAGGACTACCAGGGAAGACCATTCCGTGATCGGCAGAGGCAAGTTCTTTGTCAGTTTTAGAGCTTTTAAAGGTCACCTACCTCTAGTGGTAGTTAACGCAATCTACCCACCTTATTGGGGCTCGATTGGTTTCCCACCTCGGCCTAGGGCTAACAGGAGTCCATGCTGTCTCAACCTTAGACACTGACTCCTTATTCGCGGATTACACAGATGTGTTCAGCGAGGAGCTGGGGTGTTATAATGGAACCCCCATCTCATTCGCAGTTGACCCCCAGGCAGTCCCAATCAGACTAAAACCGCGTAGAGAGTTCCATTTGCTATTCGGCCAAAACTAGACGCTGAATTGGATAAACTATTAAAACAAGGGGTCATTGAGCCAACAGATTTCGCCAAGTGGGAGACGCCATTGTCACACCCTCAAAAAGATGGTAGCCTGAGAATTTGCTCGGACTACAAGACAACAATCAATAAATATTTACAAGTTAGCGCCTACCCTGTGCCCGTCATTCAGCACTTATTGCACACATTCGAGCCGGGCAGTATCTTTGCTAAATTGGACATGTCTCAAGCATATCAGCAGTTCCCTGTTGATAACCAAACAGCGGAACTTCAGACCATCGCCACTCACAGGGGTGCCTTCCGATGCAAGCTGCCTCCAATTTGGTGTAAGTGTTGCCCCAGGTATTTTTCAATCCCTCATGGAGCGGATTTTACAGGGCCTCCTGGTGTAGTACCACTTGACGACATCTTGGTCTCGGCCAGGGACAGACCCCAACTCTTCCAGAGAGTGCGAGCAGTGTTAGAGAGGTTCAGACAGCATGGCCTCAAGTTAAAAAAAGAAAATGCGCCATTGCCACTAGACAGGTGGACTTTCTGGGTTATAAAATTGACGCCTCTGGCATTCACCCCTGGAGTCCAAGGTTAGGGCAATCCACGAAGCTCCACACACCAACCTCCAAACGGAGCTACAAGCTTTCTTGGGGCTGCTGAACTTTTACGCATCCTTCTTGCCCCATAAAGCCTCAGTAGCCGAACCCCTACACAGATTACTGGACAAAAGTCACCGTGGCACTGGGGGCACAAAGAAGACCAGGCGTTTAACGCCGTCAAATCACTACTCACGCCAGAGGCGGTGCTTATCCACCCGACCCTAACCTTCCTTTAGTACTGGCAGCAGACGCATCCCCTTTTGGAATTGGGGCGGTCCTTAGTCACAGACTTCCCAATGGCGCCGAGGCTCCCATCGCCTTTTTCTCCAGGACGCTCTCGACCACGGAGCGCAATTACAGCCAGATAGACAAGGAAGCCCTAGCAGCTGTTGCGGCCGTGAAAAAGTTTCACGAATTCCTTTTGGCCATTTTTTCGAACTGGTTACAGACCATAAGCCCCTCCTGGGCCTACTGGCGGGGACAAACAGACCCCCAGGTCCTTTCCCCTAGGATGACAAGGTGGACACTCTTCCTAGCGGCCTACTCCTACAAACTTATTCACCGCCGGGCAAAACACTGTCCCACGCCGACGCTCTCAGTCGCTGCCCTTACCCGCTCCGGCTGAGGACCCAGCTCCTGTCAACGCCATTTTCGAGATCACTCAGTTGGACCTGCCCATCACCGCCCTTGACATCGCCGCTAAAACCAAGGCAGACCAAGCGCCGCCCAGGTGCTCGACTGGGTGAGGAGAGGTGGCCGGGTGGCAACGTTGATAACAAATTCACACTCTTTAAGACTCGCATGCAGGAGCTGTCCAGTTTGCAGGGTTGTCTACTATGGGGCACTCGAGTGGTCATCCCGACCTCGCTGCGTACCCGAGTCCTGGAGGCGTTGCACGAGGGACACCCTGGCATCGTGAGAATGAAGGCATTAGCACGCAGCTACGTGTGGTGGCCGGGTCTAGACGAGGACATTGTCAATTGGGTAAGTTCCTGCAACATCTGTCAGGAATCCCGTCCTGCTCCCCCCATTGCCACCCCTACCAGATGGGAGAGCGCCAGCGCACCTTGGTCTAGAATCCATATCGATCTGGCCAGCCCCTTGCATGGGAAGATGTTCCTAGTGGTCGTGGACGCTTATTCCAAATGGATTGACGTGGCACAGCTATCCACGACCACCACACTAGCAATCACCAACGTGTTAACGCGCCTGTTCGTTACGCACGGACTACCCGACTCCATTGTCTCCGATAATGGCCCACAGTTCGCATCAATAGAGTTCAGCCGTTTTGCTGCCAACCTGGGCATCCGCCACATTTTCACAGCCCCATTTCACCCTGCCAGTAATGGGTTGGCTGAAAGAGCCGTCAGGACCACCAAAGAAGCCCTTGCCAGGTTTAGCAGGGATGACTGACAGCACAAACTCTCGCGGTTCCTGATGAGCCAGCACTCAACCCCCTGTTCAGTCACCAATAAGTCCCCAGCGGAGCTCCTGATGGGCCGGCGCCTGAGGACTGTATTGGACAGACTGCACCCACAATACTGCCCTGACTCTCCCCTGCTTCCACTTCGGGGGTTAGACATTTTATGTTACAGGAGCCAGTATTCGCGAGGAATTTCGCTGGGGACCCACTATGGATTCCAGGCGAGGTCATCGCCATCACCGGGCCGAGGTCGTATAGGGTCAGGCTGGAGGATGGTCGCGTCTGGAGGAGGCACATAGACCAACTGCGGAGGCGCCTCAGCACCCTTGCCAGCAGGAATCCAGAGTCACCAGTCGAAGGGGAACCGCCGCATCCGCCGCTCAGCCACATCGCACCCAACGACCAGTCTGCACCAACAGTCGTTCCGGTCAGCCCGAACTTGGACAACAGCGCCCAGAGAGTTGACCAGCTTGATCCAGCCCACGGAAGCTCGACCCCAGTAACCAACCCTGTGAGTTCCGAGGATGCCCAATCCGGAGAGCGTTGGCGACACTCTGCCGGCTCATCCGTCACAGACTGATGCTGAACGGACAGACAATGTTCCCGAGCTGCGCCGTTCCGGGCGCCAACACAAACCCCGTCTACCTCAAGGACTACGCATGTTCGCATCTGGGGGAAGGGGTGTTCATGTCCCTGAGGACTCTAGGAGTTCTCACTCAGGTCCACTCACTTTGTGTGGGCGTTCTTCCCCCTTCCTCATTGGTTGGTTCTCTCCAGCAGCCGGCTATAAAAGCAGGCTGCGGGGTCCAACCAGTTGCTGATTGCTGCGAGCCAGTTCCAGGCGTGGCAAGCACGGTCAGCCCTTTATTGTTATAATAAAGTATTGTTACACTCATGCTCTGGTTCAGCCTCTCATTGCTCAAACTTAACAGTTCCTATTTGAGGTTGGTGAGAAGTTGGCAAAGTTTGAAACCTTTAACTGAGTTGAGATCAGTTAAGTTTCAAAAACAAATGTGTAACAAATACTTATTTGGTTCAGTTTGGTAATACAATGCACAATACCAGCTATGATCACCTTGCGGGGAGGCGGGGGAGATACACTTGGACTGCAATTTGTTTTTTATTTATCAAATTTCAATGCTGCCTGACTCCTTGATGACTCTGGGCAATTTACAAAAAACTCATTGGCTCATTGTAAAATTACACTTCTCACAAATTCCTGAATAGCATGGCCAGTGATGAAGGATCCTGGAATTATAGTTCAGAAAAAGGATCTCTCTCTTCCTTTCTCTCCCCCTCTCCTTCTCTCTCTTTCCCCTCTCCCTCTTTCTCTTCCTCTCTATCTCCCCTCTCCCTCCCCTCTCTCTCCTCTTTCTCTCCCTCCCCTCTTCCTCTTCCTTTCTATCTCCCCCTCTCCTCTCTCTCTCCCTCCCCCTCTTCCCCTCCCTCTCTCTCTCCCTCCCCCTCTCCCCCTCCCTCTCTCTCTCCCTCCCCCTCCCTCCCTCTCCCTCTCTCCCTTCCCCCTTTCTCTTCCTCTCTATCTCTCCCTCTGTCTCTCCCCCTCCCGCTCTCTCTCCCTCTCCTTCTCTCTCTCCCCTATCCCTCTTTCTCTTCCTTTCTATCTCCCCCTCTCCCCCTCTCCCTCTTTCCCCTCCCCCTCTCTCTCCCTCTCTTTCTCTCTACCTCTCCCCCTCTCTCCCTCTCTCTCTCCCCCTCTCTCCTTCTCTCCCCCTCTGCCCCCCCATCTAATTCCCAAAGGACTATCTGCCAACACTTAGTACACAGTAATCCCCACCTCTTCCCATTTTTCTTCTTTTACTAGATTTACTTCATACTCTTAGGATTCTCCTTGCTGAACCCTAAAGATTCGTGTTTGTTCTGCACCATTTCGTTCCATCCTTGTCTCTGTACTCTGTCTTTCTGCAGATCCTTTCCCATGGGGATTACTGTAGGTAGAAGAAAAGCACCACAGATTCCTAGCCAACGTGCCTTGTCGTCAGCTGCATAGATAGCAAATGTCAACCCATTATAGTGATTACAGCAGAGAAGTAGAACTGGAAAATTCCTTTTGTTCAAGAGGTGACAAGTTTACGGTCACTCAGATGAAGCCACCGAGGTGACCTAAAATGAACATAACCTAGAGCTACCAACATCCTCATGACCTTCCTGAGTATTGTGTATCAAACTGGGGAGGTGGGCAAAGGAAAAGGTAAAGGTTCTCCTCACACCTAAGGGCTAGACATTTCCGGCTCTAGGGGGTGGTGCTCATCTCTGTAACAAAGCCAAAGAGCCAGAGCTGTCCAAAGACGTCTCCATGGTCATGTGGCCGGCATGACTAAACGCCAAAGGCGCACAGAATGCTGTTACCTTCCCACCAAATTGGTTCCTATTTTTCTACTTGCATTTTTTTTTTACATGCTTTCAAACGGCTAGGTTGGCAGAAGGTGGGACAAGGAACTGGAGCTCACTCCATTATGCGGTGCTAGGGATTCGAACCGCCAAACTGCTGACCTTTCTGATTGACAAGCTCAGCATCTTAGCCACTGAGCCACTGTGTCCCCTGTAGGAAAAGGGATAAGAGTTTCTAAAAGAGATAAAAGTTTATAAGATAGTTTATGCAGCTTAAAGAATGAAAAGGGTAACTTAATCCTCTACAATACTTCAGGTTTCATCTTTGCTTCTGAAATATTTTGCTCCCTAAAAACAAAACCCTTATTAAATTATATTTTTCAACTCCATGCACATGAAGAGTTTTGGATACTCGTGATCACATGTGACAAGTGCACTGGAGCAGGCCCATGTGTACTCATTTTGCTTTTTCATCTCTCATTCAAAACTTAGGTCACAATGCATAGCTGACATCTTGACTTCCAAACAGTGTGTTAGTTCCAAAGGTGATCTTGTACAATAAGATCACCCTGCATGAACAAACAAAACCGAAACCAGGAAAAAATAAATAAATTGTATTTTTGTAATGTTTCCTGCCACCCAGTGGTGACTAATTAAGTTGCATGAGGAAAACGAATCATTTCTCAGATATGGAGAGAGCTTGTTCTTCAATTGCTCAGATTCAACTTACAAGAAGGTTTGGTTCTTTTTACACAAAGCTATTGTAGAGAGAGAAGTTGAGCACAGCAAGAATGCAGAATAAGGAATTGGAAGGGATCTCAGAGGTCTTCTAGTCCAGCCCCCCTGCTGAACCAGGAGACCCTATAACTTTTCAGACAAGGGGCTGTCCAGTCTCTTCTTGAAAACCTCCAGGGATGGAGCACCCACGATTTCTGGTGGCAAGCTGTTCCACTGGTTAATTGTCCTCACTGTTAGGAAATTCCTTCTTAGTTCTAGGTTGCTTCTCTCCTTGATTAGTTTCCATCTGTGGCTTCTTGTTCTGCCCTCAGGGGCTTTGGAGAATAGGTTGACTTCTTAAAGTATAATTCCTTGTTATGTAAGATCTGGATACCATCGTTCATTCGTTTTAATAGGTGTCACCTTTGTTATTTTTCTCTCTGTTTCAACTGTTTTCTTGGCTTAATTCACTTTTTTACCTGTTCCTATTCTCAAAGAATTTTTTTTCTTTCCTTATTATCACTGTACCACTATATCATCTTTCCTTTCTGTTACCAATGTAAACGAACTAGAGGGGAGATTCATGGAGATGGAAAGAAAGCGGTTTTTAAAAAATAAATAAATAATATAAACAAGCAAGCAAGTCCCCTCAGAATTATTTTGACATCTGTTGAGAACAAAATACTTTTCAACTTAACTGAAACCTAGGCTAGGGAATCTATTCATTACATGAATTTGTTTTTGTTTTGTTTTTTAACTTCTATAAACGTTAAACTTTTCTATCCTGTTTTGCTTTCCCAGTTCCATGGTAGAATCACTTTTGCTTTCATTCTTTCTTGCAGAAACCACTGGAAAGACCCACTGCTTTCGACTTGTTCCTCCAGGACTTCTATTTCCCCTGACTTTTTATTATCCATATCAGTGGTCACCAACCGGTGGGCCGTGGCCTACTGGTGGGCCTTGAGAAAATTTTGGTGGGCTGCAGACAAATCTCACCCCCCGAGCACCCCCGCCCCAAAGCAATTAATCCAGGCTGCACAGAAACACAAGGCTGCGCTGCCCACATGGCCCACAGGAACGCTCCCCACCCACTTACTCCTTACCCGGCAAACTTGCCTGCTAACATTGCTATTTTTCCTTTTTCCGACCATCATCTGTTCTGCTGTGCTGTGAGATTTAGATTAGCTAGGAAACAGGAAATGGTTGAATTTCTTGCTTTCTAGCTAGTTTTTTAGATCTTTGGCTTAGTACAGCCGAACCTCCCTTAGGACTGAAGGTTTGCTTGCAAGAAAATTCAGTGCAGACTCACCGCAAGCAAATTTGAGAGACTGAGCTAGCCGATGGCAGATAGATAGATCACTGAATGATTCTGGGAGCAACTCAATCTGCCTGCTTTGCCTGATTTTGGGTAAAAGTTGCTCTTTTTATAAAAAAATTCAATATTCACATGCATGGTGTATTGTGAGTTAATTTTGTGAGTTTGCTTGCTAGCCAATTTTATGAGTTTGCTTGCAAGCAAATTTTATGTGACAGACTGAGCTAGCCACTGGCAGATAGATAGATCTCTGAATGAATCTGTGATTCTGTGAGCAACTCAATCTGCCTGCCTGCCCTGCCTGATTTTGGGTAAAAGTTGCTTGCTCTTTTTTTATAAAAAATTCAATATTTATATAAATATTTATAATATTTACATACAAGCCATGCCCAGCCAGTCACATGATGACCAAGCCACACCCACAAATTAGGCCACACCCACAGAACTGGTTAGTGGTCCCTGGGATCAAAAATTATGAGTTTGGTGGTCCCTGAGGTCCAAAAGGTTGGCGACCCCTGATCCATATGACTTTGCCACCTCTATGGATGGACAGGTGGAGGGATCAATGGCCGGATGGATGGATGGATGGATGGATGGATGGATGGATGGATGGTGTCCTGGTGTTTCCTTAAAGCTTCCATTGCTTTCAGATGGTGCACAAAGGAGCAAACTTCTGTTCACAGATGACCATTTTTAGTTCACATATCTGATACTGACATGTAATAAAGAATACAGAGAGAGCAAGCATATTCACACATATTGTGCTTTTATTAATACTTCCCTTGTCTTTGCTTCTTATATTCCTTACATTGCTTGACTATGACTTTGATTCCTCTCCTGGGTATATCTGGGTTTAATCAAGAAAGGTAAGGTAGTCCCTGCAGATTTTACTCTGCTAGTCATAGCTGGCTATGCATTTTGCATTTGGCCAGATGGTGGGAATGTAGTTGTGGGACACTGTTGAAACCTTCCAAGTGTTACTTGTCTTCTGGTGTCATAGAATAGCCTCTTCTCTTTCTCACCAATCTGTAAATGCCCTGTAACTTCTAAGCTTTTTGGCATCTGCATATGACCAAGCCCTTAATGTGTTCTTCATTTGGAGGGGTTCTCTCAAAATATATTACCCTCTGAATATCCACAGAAAACTGAGCTTAAATCAGACCCATAAGGCACTTTGGAGAAAGACATTTATTTCTGTGGTCATGTGGCCAGCATGATGTCACAGAGCACTGGTACCTTCCCACTGAAGTGGTACCTATTTATCTACTCGCATATGCATGCTTTCGATCTGCTAGGGTGGCAGAAACTGGGGTGAAGACGGAAGCTTACCCCCTCACACAACAATCGGATCTCAAACCTGGGCTGCCAACTTTCCAATAACAACTGTATTTCCAAATACACCCTGGAAAGAAATCAAAGTCCAAAAAAGCCAATTCGTTTTACTATCCCTCTTTTTTTGCCCAATTCTCCCAATATTGAAATAATGTTTTATTTATGGCATCTATGTAACATCATTGCAGCAGAATATCTAGATCAGGTGTGTCAAACTCCCAGCCTGTGGGCAGAATGCATCATGCGCTGGTCACAGCCATGCTCAGTTTAGCAATCGAGCCCAAACATGAGTTTGACACACCTGATCAAGATTGAAGAAAAGGTCCAGTCCTGCATTTCAAATTTGGCCAAATGGTGGCAATGGGGTTGTGGCTTACTCTTGAAACCTTCTAATTATCACTTCTCTTCTGATATTATAGAATAGCCTCTCCTCTTTCCAACCAATCTGTAAATGTCCTGTGACCTCTATAAGACATAGGGCCAGACTATCTACTTGTTCTTCATCTGGGGGGCTTTATCTCAAAATATATTACTCTCCGAATATCCACAGAGAACTGAGCTTAGATCAGACCCATAACGCGGTTTGGCGGGGAAAGAAATATATGAAGCAGCGTATTCTAGGAAAGAATTATTATTTGTGGAAAAGTAAAAATATTAACCACAGGAGGGCACCATGTGTATTATTCAAGTCCCATCAATTCTATATGAAGAAATTGTACAAGGGACTTATGCAGAGGTGATATTCAGCAGGTTCTGATAGGTTCTGGAGAATCTGTAGCAGAAATTTTGAGTAGTTTGGAAAACTGGCAAATTCCACCTCTGACTGGCCCTGCCAACCCCATCTATTCTCTGCCTCCCAAGTCCCAGCTGATTGGTTGGGTCTTCTTTTGTTGCTCTGCACAGGAGAACGGAGCTTTAAAGCATATTAGTGGGGTGGGGAGGGAATGGGATTTTGGAGTATCCTTCCCCTGCCATGCCCACCAACTGCCATGCCTCTGTTGGAGACTGACTCCAAGGGAGAGGAGGAACAGCTGACAGGGAGTGGAAGTGTAGCTCTGGAAGTTGTGGAGGAGGCTGGGGAAGGGCAGAGGCTGACTGGGCAGTCAGGGGAAGACCCAGATCCTTCCCTTCTTCATCCTAGGACACGCAAAGAGGAATGGAGAAGGGAACAATGTGGCTTACGAGAGAGGAAGTGGTCATGATCCCCCGCACTGGATGCAGCTGGGGGAATAGTCTATAGGAGGGGCATTTAAAACACAGTGTTGCTAGAAACAAAGTGTGTTTTATTTCTGCCTGAGGTTTATCTTGGTAGGAGTTCTTCCAATGTGTGCTGGTCATCACACCAAGCCACACCCACCAAGCCATGCCACGCCCACCAAACCACGGCCACAGAACCAGTAGTCAAAAAATTTGAATCCTACCACTGGACGGATCACTTATATTCCCCAGATGGAGAATGGACAACTACAAGAAAACTATGGCTAGGTGTGATGCTTGTCCTTCTGCATAGAAGGGGGGGGGGGAAATAGCCATCCACAATTGTAATGAAACTTTGTAATTTTTGAAATTTGTAAAATACAAAATATTTGTAAAAATATGCAGGCATATTGTAGATTCAAATCCATCAAAGCCCTGAATGCCGTTTCTAGCAACCTGACTCTTCTAGATTTGTTGGGAATTAACTTCCCAACTTCCCAGATGGGATGCTGGTTAGGAATTTTGGAAGCTGGAAAATCCAAGATAGAAGAAGGCTGAATGAATAGAACACAAGCATGGCAATAACACAAATCAGGTGTGCATCCTGCTTCAAAGGCAAGTTTCCTTATCCTTACCGATCTGTAAAAAGGTACAGGTAGTCTTTGACTTATAACAGTTCATTTGGTGACCATTCAAAGTTACAACAGCATTGAAAAAAGTGACTTATGGCTGTTCTGCGCAGTTAGAACCTTTGCAGCATCCCCCCATGGTCCAGAGGTCCAGAGTATCCAATCTGGGTCAGTCACTGGGACCAGAGCAGAGGTGGTGTTCAGCAGGTTCTGACCAGTTCTGGAGAACCGGTAGCAGAAATTTTGAGTAGTTCCCAAACTAGGCAAATCCCACCTCTGACTGGCCCCACCAACCGCATCTATTCTCTGCCTCCCAAGTCCCAGCTGATTGGCTGGGTCTTCTTTGGTTGCCCTGCACAGGAGAACGGAGCTGGAAAGCAGGTTAGTGGGGTGGGTAGAAAATGGATTTTGCAGTATCCTTCCCCTGCCATGTCCATCAAGACACGCCCACAGAACCGGTAGTAAAAATATTTGAATCCCACCACTGCCATGGTCATGTGCGGGTGCTTGTCAACTGACTCCTATTTATGACCAGGATTTCTTTTCAACATTTATTTCAGAGAAAAAGAAATTGCCCTGGAATTGCTATCAATGAATTGTGCTATTTGTGCACTTGTTCTATTGTGAGATGGCCAAGAACTGTAAGTGGAGCCTAGTTTGATTGTACAGTCTTATCTCCCATGAAGTACATTCAGATTACAGATTAACAGAATTGGAAGGGGCCTTGTAGGTCATCTAGTTCAACCCCCCCAGCCAAGCAGGAGATCTTACACCATTTCTGACAGATGGCAGTCCAGTTTCTTCTTGAAAGCTTCCAGTGATGAAGCTCCCACAACTTCCGAAGGCAACTTCTGTTCCATGGGTTGATTGTTCTCAGTATCAGAAAGTTTCTCCTTATTTCCAGATTGAATCTCTCCTTGATCAGTTTCCATCCATTGTTCCTTCCATCCATTGGCCTACAAGTGCACCGCCTTCTCCATAGCTTCTGCTAAATGCATATGCATTTAAATTCTCCATAGCTTCTGTTAAATCTTAAAAAAAAAAAAAACCTGACATTAGATTTATTTTCATAGGACTTTTGAATAGCATTGTTATTGTTATCTTTAAAAGGAATTTTAGCCTTGAAAAGTAACTGAAGCCTTTCTCTTCCCCTGGATTTATTAGTGGAAGTCATTCACCTATTGTAAGTGCTATCCTCGTAACTTTAGTACATTATTTTAAAATTACACTGGTACCCATTATCCAGAACTCAAGGGAACTGTTTTCCCAAGAAGCACACAAAACTGGCTTTTCAAAAGTATGTTTCTTTTATCTTAACACATTTTACAGAAAGAAATAGGGGGGGGGAACCCACAAAAACATGAAAAATTGCAAAACAATGTAGACACCATGTTAAACAAGAGAGAAAAAAACCCCAAAAAGCAGAAAATGGCAAAATTATATAGGTTACATCTTAATCAAAATATCAAACACATTTCTAAATCTACATCAAAAAGAATTTTAAAAAGTAATAAAATGTTATAAATCCATGCCATAAAATGCACATTGAATCATTTTTAAATTAGCGGATAGATTTGCCTTTTCACAAATGGATGAAGTAAATAAGTACACACACAACTGACAACAGATTTCCCAGTGATGTAGCCTGAAATTTTACTAAATAGTAACAGTACTATTACTGCTAGTACTGTGTGTGTGTGTGTGTGTGTTGTAGTACTATTATAGCACACATATAGACACACACAAACATACATAGTGACATACACAAAGAGAGAGAGAGACATACACAAATACATTGAAGGTAAGATTACAACTCTGAATATATCTCTGCTCCTTCAGCTCTGTGTCTCTCTTTTTTGGGTGAGACCAACTTTCCTCCACAAAATGTGTTTGAAATGGAAGATGCCACGTGAGTGGAAAGCATTTTTCTCATCACACTCATTAATAGCATTTAGGAATACAAACGGAGGACTGGCATTTAAAAACAACAAAACAAACCCTATTTCACACAATTATTTGATCAGACATAGGAAAACAAAGGAAGAACACACACACACACACACACACATACATACACACACATCACACATAAGAACAAGAAGCATATTTACGATATATAATTCATAACAGCTCCAAGGAACAAAGGGAAAATAACACACAAAAGGCATTCCAAGTGAAAATGCCCCCACGTTTTTTTTTCTTTTAAGTCTATATAAATTCCTTTCCCTTGTGTTTATGTTCTGTTCTGTTTCCCCGCCTGTGATATTTCCCAGTTTTAAAACTCATCAGAACTTTCATATTTGGCCTTCTTTCCTTTCCCTGCACACCTTTTCACAGTCAAAATTTCAGGCTACATCTGTTTGAATTCAGTTGTGGTCACCACATTACCAAAAAAAAAAAAATAAAAGATGCTGAGACTTTGGAAGGAGTGCAGAGAAGGGTAACTAAGATGATTAAAAGACCTGGAGACCAAAATGTATGAAGAACAATTACAGGAAATGGGTTTGGCTAATCTAGAGACAAGAAGAACTAGAGGTGACATGATAGCAGTATTCTAGTATTTGAGGGTCTGCCACAAACAACGGGGTGCCAGTCCATTTTCCAAAGCACCAGAAGGCAACAAACAATGGATGGAAACTAATCAAGGAGAGAAGCAATCTGGAATTAAGGAGAAATTTCCAACAGTGAGAACAATTAATCAGTGGAGCAGCTTTGTCTTCAGAAATTATAGGTGCTTCATCACTGGAGAGGTTTAAGAAAAGATTGTCTGAAATGGTTTGCTCGAGTAGTGAACAACAGCTGTTTATTTAACAGATAGATTCCGAGACGAAAAACCCTAGCGCGCGGCAGCTCTTCTTATAGAGCTGATCACGGCTAGGCAGCCAATGACAACTCTTTGAGTTTGCCGCACTTGGTTTAAGCCAATCGCGGCAACCCTGTATGAGCCAATCAGGAACGTTCAAGTCATCCAATCACGATCCGGCTTTTCTGGACCAACAGGAACGCAGGGCTTTAAGCCTGCTAATATGGAACAGTATAAAGTCTCCTGCTTGAGGACGGGGTTGGACTAGAAGACCTCCAAGGTTCCTTCCAACTCTACTCTGATTGATTAAGACCTTAGTCAGCAAGACTCATTTCTCCAAGCGTAAAACTGATGGAAGGCTGTGTTTTCTAACCCAAAATTCTAAATCTACATGTCCTTAGCTCCACAATTAACATGCTAAGGGCACCGTCAACTAGCTATTCTCCTTAACAAACCACATCAGATATTTTCCAGACTGATAAAAAGTCAGGAGGCTATAATGAAAGCAATCCATTGCAACCTTTCCCCTTAGCCATGAAGACATCTATCAGGAAGTGAGCCGGGGACGACTGGTGGTCCGTGAGAAAATTTTGGTGGTCCACAGAGAAATGTCACCCCCCCAAAGCAATCAATCCAGGCTGTGCAGGAACACAAGGCTTGTGTCACTTTCACTGTGAACAACACGAGGTGGTGAGGGGAGGGGGGAAAGGGCAGAGGTGGGGAATTTGCCCCACGCTCCATGCCTGGTCACTGGGTTGCTTCTTTCCACTTCTTTCTTCTTCTGCTTTTGGCTTCACACAAAGAAAGCAGCAGAAGTCTTTCTTTCTCTCCCCCAAAAACTCTGCCAGAAATGAGTCTTTGGGACCCTGCAAGGCATCCTGCTCCAAGAGGCTACGCCGGCGTGACAAATCTCACAAAAACTCATTTCTGGCGGAGTTTGGGGGAGAGAAAGAAAGACTTTTGCTGCTTTCTTTGCATGAAGCCAAAAGTCTCCTTTTCTTTCTCTCTCTCTCTCTCTCCCCCTCTCTCTCTTTCTCTCCCCCCCTAGAATGGAGCTGGAGACAGTATCCTGCAATCCCAAATGATCGATTGGTAGGAAAATGGGGTGGGGAATTTTCCTGGAATCTTTTGGGTGGATTTTTCCAGGGTCTCTGCTGCTTTTTGCAGAGGCCCTAGGAAAATGTCAGCAAGCCACCATCAGTCAGAATTCATATTAGTGGTCCGTGGGATTTAAAATTATAAGTTTGGTGATCCCTGAGGCCCAAAAGGTTGGCAACCCCTGCACCAGCCTATGTTTCTCCACCTATTTATCTACTCGCACAGAACATGCTTTCAAATTGCTAGGTGGACAAAAGCGGAGGCGAATGACAGGAGCTCACCCTGTCACACAGAGCTAGGACTTGAACTGGTGGAGCTGAGTTCATCTCCAGCACCATTAAGCCCCTGAGCCACCGCGCCTCTGCAATGGAGGTGAGTAGAGCTAGAGAACAAAATAAAAACAGTGAAAAGACAGTGCTGCTTACCAGCCCCTTCCTCTCAGTTCAATATAGCAGTTTGGTTTGGTGTTAGTTGTTCCTTTGAAGCTAAAATGTAAGGATTAAAATGGTCTAAAAGGAACTGCCACCAATTAAACATCCATCTGCTCATTCCTGATAGATTGGAAGAGGAGGATGTAGATGATGGTGACTACCCCAAATCCAGATGACTCAACAGCTGGCGGTATCTCTCCTTTATCCTGTTAGGATTTATCCACCATGTGTCAGAAAGTTGTTTGTACAATTGGAAGACTGGAAAAAACAGGAGGCGGTAGTATTTGTAAAAGATGACAGCTACATATGTTGCCATTCTTTTTTCTAAAAAAAATAAATAAATGCAAAATGGAAATGCTGACACTTACATCGCTCCATATGAAATGAGGAATGCTGCATTGCCACCAGGAAAGTATTTTAAAAGCCTGCAACAAGATGGGCGCACACTAATCCTAGTGAAATAAAAGGAGCATGAATTACATAGTTGGACATTGGCACCATATCTTGCTTGTGTTGGGACTAAATTTTCACTTGGACTTCTTCGGTCCCAAACCACCAGATAGGCTCAGATGATATTTTCCAGCATTCCCAGAACACACTGATTGGGAATGGTTGATGGTGTGGTCCCAACACATCTGGAATACATCAATATAGCAAAGGCTGTTTTTATGTGTTGAGTGGGGACTTCTCCCTGCCTGAGCTGACAATGTCTCTCAAACTAACCCCTCCACATTTCCGTGCTTGAATCAAAGATGTACAGCTTTTCCCTGGTCAAGTGCCAAATTTAGCCTTTATGCAATATATCAAGGGCTTCAAATATCCGCCAGCCAAGACAAGGAATGGGTGGTGACATAACAAAACTAAGGCTGACTTAACTTATGAGTTAGTGAAGGGTCTTTGGGATCCCATGCAATTGTGTGGCTCAAAATGAACACTTCTGTTCAACTTCACCAGAGAGTCCCATAGCACTTAATTTTGACAGTGGTTAGAGAATCAGGCCAGGTTTCAAAAACCATGGCTTAAATGTGCTTGTGTAACTCAACTGATGTGGAAACTAGTTAGAGAAGTCACTAAAGTATTTAATTTCAGGCTTGCCTTATAAGACTCTACTCGTGTTCATTCTTAAATTACTCTTGTATTCTTATGGAAGGGGGGGAGAGAGGGAGGGAGAGGGAGAGGGAGGGGGAGGGGGAGGGGGAGAGAGAGGAGAGAGAGAGGGAGAGATCCTATTCCTGAACTATAATTCCAGGATCCTTCATCACCGGCCATGCTATTCAAGAATGTTTGAGAAGTGTAATTTCACAATGAGTCAGATTACTTAGTGATTAAGACACTAAACTAGAAGCCCAGAGACTATGAGTTCTAATTCGTCTTTAGGCAAAAAGCCAGCCTCTTGACCTTGGGCCAATTACACTGTCTCCAATCCTAGGAAGGAAGCAATGGCAAACCACTTCCAAAAATGTGGCCAAGAACGCTGCAGGGACTAGTCCAGACAGACACCGGAGGTCAACATTGGCCTGACTGAAGGTACTAAATATGTTAAATAAATAAACAAATAAATGCAGTATATGAAAAGACACAGATTCCCCAACTCTGGGGACCTGTGGGACAGAATAGCAGCCTCTGCCACAGAGAAGATGGGGTCAACTTATTCTTCAAATACCTGAAGGCAGAAGAAGAAGCAATGGACAGCAACTAATCAAGGAGAGAACCTAGAATGAAGGAGGAATTTCCTGATCATGGTAATACTTAATCAGTGGAACAGCTTGCCTACTGAAGTTGTGGGTGTTTTTAAGAAGAGATTGGACAATCATTTGGCCTGAATTGTATAGGGTTTCCTGCTTGAGCAAGGGATTGAAGTAGAAAGACCCTTTCAACTCTGTTATTCTGTTATCTTACAGTAAGAATGAACAACCCATCAAGGAATCAGTGATACTTGCCTCTCTCAAAAAAACCCACATCCTAAATATTCCAATCCATCCTTCTGGATTATATTTTTATCTCAAAACTCTCGTCTTCTTTACCCTGATTGCATTTATGACAAGTATTCTGAGCCATTGCTCATTCCATGTGCTCTTGCATTTAAGGTGCTTCAAAATTACAGGGCAATCAGTTTTACTTGAGAGGCAACACAAAGTATCATATGCTTAAAAAAATCACATTGGGGAGTTAGCACTGGGGAACTGATTAGAAGGAATTATGAAATAAAGTTGATTGTTCTGAGAAAGCTGAGCTTTGCAACTGTTGAGATGATGAACATAGTTGTGAGATGGAAAAATAACTGCCCATGGTTGCTTTCTCCAGGAAATTAGTGAGTAGGAAAATAACAGGAACTTTTTCTTTTTTAAAAAAATACATATATTCTACATCCAATATATACGAATGAACAATATCTTGAACCTATATATGTTAACATACCAAAAATCTAGATTAAAACAGCTAGCAGGAAAACAGCAATCTACTCAGTATTTCTAGGTTTCTGTTTTCATATTTGAATTGAAATATAACATATATAAGGCTGTGCTGTCGATATATTACTGCTATGAAGCAAATTCATCTCAAATTGTACCATCGTTTTACACTAAGCAGAGATTTCATTGAAGGCCCTATCTGTGCTAAATAATAGCTGAACCGTTTTAGTAAACCACTTCTATCATCCTATTCCTGGCCTTCTTTCATAAAATACTGGACTATTCTGTAGAGTTTTGGGACCTATGGTATACTTGGAGCCCATAATTTTATTTATTTGTTTATATCCTGATTTATTATTTTTACAAATAACTCAAGGCTGCAAACATATCTAACACACCTTCCGCCTATTTTCCCCATAATAACAATCTTGGAAGATAAGTTAGGCTAAAAGAGAATAACTGGCTTAAAATCACCCAGTTGGTTTGCAGGGCTAAAGTAGAATTAGAACTTATATTCTCTCACTTTCTAGCTTAGTGCCTTAACCACTACACCAAACTGACTCTCTTTTGCATTCCTCCTCCGCCTCCTCCTCCTCCTCTTTGAAGAAGGCTACAGGTTTATGCAATAGCTACAATTAGAAATGCAGCATGAAATCCTTTAATATGGTTTGTTGTTTTGAAGTGAGAGCAGACTGTGGAAGAAAAAAGGCATGTAGATTTCCTGAATTGTTTTTACTCCATCCCAGTTATTTCATTAAAGAACAGCCAAAGTTGATCCACAAGCCACTTCCACTGGAATTAGCCCAATTCATTTTTCTAGGATTATTACTGGCCCAGTGAAGTATTTTGTGAGCAGAAGGCATGATGTAGAAATGAGTAAGGAACTCTAAGATATAAAATCAGATTGGGAGGATTAAGCTGGGAATAAAGGAAAAATAAATGTAACATTTTTGTGGTTAAGTGTTGGGAGCTTTGGAAAATGTTGAAAAGTTCAGATTGAAAGCATGTGTAGATGGCTGAGCTGAAAGTTATGGCTTAGGTAACAGAAAGAACAAATGCCTGTGAATATTTGAGGGATTGAGGTCATTAGAACTGTAGACTATTTAGTGAACAAAGAAATAACATATATGCATTTGGAAAATAGAAGCATAATCTATTTAATAAATGAAAAAAAATTGTCCTCAAAACTGGTATGCACAGATTTCATGGAACTATTCAGGCATGAAAGCTCAAAATATGGGATAGCGTCTCATGGGGCTTTTAAAAAATAGCAATCTTAATATTTGGGAAGAAGAGCAAGAAAAAGAACAAGAGATGGATGGCAAACTGGAACAGATTTGAGACATGCAGGAGAGACAATGTAAGGCACAAGAATCCAAGAGCCAGGATAGAGTTCAAAAGCATTATGAATTTATGACAGGCTACCTATATACAAGAATCTGATCTACTAATGGTCAAGGCAAATTGGAGCTAAGTAAGCGTCAATGGGATTCATAGGGGGCTGGATGTACTGGGAGTCTCTGGTGACAGCATAGCAGTTCCAAACTGATGACATATTTCACTCAGCTCTCAAGCTCAGCCTGGTCATCTCCTATAGACAATTAAGAGTATGGAAAGTAATCCTGGAAGGAAAATTGAACAACTTGGTCATGTTTAGTCTAGAGAAAAGAAAATGGAAGTAGACCATGGTAGAACTCTTCAAATAAATTACACAAAGGACAGTAACAAGGAAGATTAAGTCAAATGGACTTATAGCTGGCTAGATTTTTCTTGTCAAGAGCTCTCTTGTTCATTATGGGTATTTTACCATCTATCAGAGGTTTCCATTGCCTCTATATATGTCCACAATGGAGAGCAACAGGCCTGGCTCCTTGGAACTTTAGAGAGTTTTCTAGTCTATTTTCTGCTACTCTGGAATATGTTGCCCTTTTCAAAGGACAAAAATGGACCAATATGCAAATGAAAAGGGTTTAGCAAGGGCAGGGTTGGCTAAGAAGGCAAGAAAGCAACCTCCTTTACCACTAACTTTATACTTTAAGTTGAGCAACATGATTGGTTAGTTGACTGGTTGGTTGGTTGACTGGTTGGTTGGTTCATTCTTTGGTTGTTGCTTTTTTACATCAATACTGTCCCATTACTCTCACGATTTAGATGGGCTAACCTAAGCTTTACAAAGAAAGGAAGTTTTGGTTTATAAGTTGGGTTCATACAGCTGATGATGTGAACTAGATCCATGGAAGCTTATGCAATAATTATTATTATTTCTTTATGGTGCCACAAGACCTTATTTTTGTTGTAAGAAATTCACATGGTTACTTTCTGGAAGCTCATAGAAGTTTTAGATGAAATGAGTAACCATCTTTGGGGTCTTTTTCCCACCCACAAAGGAATAAATATTCAAAAAGAAATCCTAATTCTTAAATTCTCTTGCCATTGCTTATACAATGTGAGCTAGCGATACTGGGTGAACTTAAGTTGAGGTTCCTCAAATTAACACTTGTATTTTTGTGTCAACCCAAAACAGCAGAATTTCAGGTAAAAATATATGACTTATTACAGTATGTCCCCTCAATCATTCATCCTATTTGTTTTAACCTCCAACCCCCTAAGCACCTGTGTTGCTCTTCTCTGCACTCTTTCTAGAGTTCTCAACATCTCTTTTGTATTTTAGTGAAAATGTAAATGAATTAACAAACATTTTTCAAAAGATGCTGCAGAGAAAAGGACACTAAATGGGAAGATTTTATTGTTGTGTTTCATTCTGACACTGCTGAAACAATACATTGGGTGTAGTATCAGCTTTGGAAATGTCATCCTCTCTTTAAGAGTTTAAAACATCCAATTCACTAGGTGCTCTTCATATAAGTGGACAGGCTATTTACTCCAAACATTTATTATTGTACATAACTCCTTTTAGCCCTATGCTCCCTAGCCTCATAAACCTATCCTGTTTGACAGTTTATGGTATACTCTCAATAATTTATCAATGGATCTTGTAAAGAGACGTGCAGCCACACAACTTGGGCTCCAATTGGAACATTATGCACCGAGAGAGCTTATAAAGATTGTTCTTGTTCCTTTGGCCATGAGAAAGAAGGAAGTGATAAATTTGATTTTCAACTTGTTCATCCCTGAAACTTTTATTGAGTAGTTAGTAGAAAGGAAAATAGAAAAAGAATTTCTTTGGGTAATAAGCTTTCACAACAGGTTTTACATAACTTCAGACAAGGTGATATGATCAAGCTTTGTGGTCTTTCAACTTAGTCATATAAGATAAACACTCCTGTATGATTCCCCTCTGTGGCACTTTTTTATATTGAAAAATATTTGTGGCACAATCTTATAGATGTCCATTTAGAAATAAGTCCTCCATTAACTCTAGCTGAACTAATTCCTGGATTTGAACCATGCAGGATTGCTGGTTCAAAAACATGTTCATTTTTTAATGAAAACAAAGAGTTAGTTCATGACCCAACAAGAGCATTTGTGATTCTTAGGCCTCACTGTAAAGTTTATTTCCTTTCTGATAACCCAGTGGTATTTTAATGAACCTAAAAATATCCCTAGGAGATTAAAAATAGAAACTACCAATAGTGGGAAAGCCACATATTAGCTTTATTAAGAAATGAAGCAGATAAAAGATTTGATATGGTTTAAAAACTGAGGGTTATTGAGTTCTAAAGGCACAATTTAAACTCAGTGGCTTACAATAACATTGTCCTTATGGTGGGCATTTTAGAAGTACCTGAGAAGACCTGGAAATTAAATGCATGAGGAAAAATAAATGTCTTTGTTAGTTCACTTTGGCTGTATTTTAAAGAATGTCTTAAACTGTTTGTATTTTTTTACATTGTTCAATAGAGCGATTAATCTAGCAAACTTGGCTTAGAAGCACTCTTGTTCTATTTTTACTCCATGTTAATAGAATCCATAAGTGATACAACCTAGATGAAGGATATGCAATCAGTTGTCTTCTAGATATTCTGGACCAATGCTTCTATGACCCTTTGCCCTTAGCAATGCAGTTGGGGCTGATGGAGATTAAAGCTCAAACATCTAGGTGACACCAGGTGCTGAATCTAATCATTGATTATCATGATGATAATGATGATGATAAGGAGAAGAGTGGGAGGAGGAGGAGGAGGAGGAGGAGGAGGAGGAGGAGGAGGAGGAGGAGGAGGAGGAGGAGGTTTTCCATTCAGTCATGTCTGACTCTTGGCAATTCTATGGGCCAGGTCTCTGCACATCTTCCAGTCTTGTACTATTTCTTTGACCTTTTCTATGCTCTAACTGCTTTGATGGTGCCCAGCCACCATGTTCATTGTTTGGCCTGGTCTCTTTTTACTCCTAACTCTTCCATACACAATTGATTTCTCCACTGAATTCTCCCACATGGCATGGCCAAAATAAGTGAGATGGAATTTTGTGATTTTTTTTTCCTTCTAGTGACATGTCTGGAGTTATGTAAACTACAATTTTGTAAACAACAAACTAAAAGACTCAAGGTCCATCCCACCCCTGAAAGGACCTAATGGTAAAGACTGTGACAATGACACCATTAAAGCCAACCTCTTTAACACATTCTTTGGCTCAGTATTTTAAACAGCAATGGTATTTCCTAGTTGTACCACTGACAACTACAATGATCTAATACATATCGATTTTACTTTACAGAAGACAATGTTGAAAAAGCACTACACAATCTAAAACCATCTCTATCTATTAGACCAGAGGGAATATGTGCCTACTTCTTAAAAAAGTTATCCACTGCCATAGCCGAACTTCTAAGCATAATCTTTGAAAAATCTTTCAGGACCAGCTCCTTGCCAAAACTATGGTCACAAGCCACGGTCATCCCCATCTTCAAAAAGGGAGACCCCAGCCTAGTTGAAAATTACAGACCAATCTCTTCATGCTGCATCACCTGTAAAGTCATGGAATCTATTATTATTATTATTATTATTATTATTATTATTATTATTATTATTATTATTATTATTATAATAATAATAATAATAATAATGTTTTATTTGGGTTTTCACACATACAAAATACATGTTTTTTGAAATAGCATGGTCCCAGGTTGAACTTCTTTATACAGACACAAAATTTCATGCTCCTTTTTGTATTCTATTCCATATCTTATACTATTTTACATTTTCCATATAGTTTTTCCCCTCTTTTAATTTTCTCAATTTTATTTTGATTATCTCATCTCAATTCAAATCATTATATTTATACTTTTGTCTGTTCTATTTCAATTTCATATTATCTTTTCTCATTAAACAAATTTTCTCCTGTAGTTACTAATTGGAGTATGACACCTTTATATCTTTTAATTACATCCATTCAACTCTTATTTAAACTTCAATATATACCTTAAGTTTATGACCTTCAATATAATACATAACACATAACTTCCAATCGAATTCTGCTTGGTACATTCTTATAATACACACTATATTCTTTTTTTAAAAAAAAGAAAGATTCTAAATATATGTAATTATAAACCCTCATTCCATTCCAGTTCAGTTCTATCATTAATAATCATTAAATTCTTAACATCTTTAACACTTCGGTTCAATTAAATATCATACTTCCTTAAAAACACATATAATCTCCATAATTAATTTTTCCCTTATTTCTCTTCACATATGTTTTATAAATCATTAAATATACCTTTTGTTACATTTATTTATTGACAAGCATTCCACTGAATTACGATAGCTATTTAATCAGACATTTTAATCATACCTTGTTTCATATTTTCTAAAATTATTTCTGCTTCTAATATAACCATACTATCTTATGTACCTTTGCAGAATCCCTTTTTCCATTAAATTTTCACCCATTATCTCTAAATAGGCCCTTTTTCTCTATATTTTGCCTCTGTCCTTTATAACTTCTTTTCCTTTCTTTCTTCCCTCTCATCTTCTCCCTCCCCTTTTTACACACTTGTCTCTCTCTTCTGCATTTCCCTCGTCTGTTGCTTTCTGATTTTATACTTATTTTTCACTCTATTTGGGGGGGGGGGTTGTTTTTCCCAATCTTAAACTTTCCATTCTCTTTCACCCCTTTCCTTTTTTCCCCCCACCTAAGATTACTTGTTCATTAAAGATGGCTTCTTCTTTGTCGCAATCTTCTTGTTTTGCAGGCATTTCTTGTTGTTTCTCATAATTCCAAATCTCCATTTCTAAAAACTGAAATACAAAGCCAAAGGAACCTCTCCCTTCTTGTGCATCTTCTTTGTACTTTTTAAGTTCCATTTTCAGTTCTTCTAAAAGTGGAGCCATTTTAAACAGTTTTAAACAACCACCCGATTGATTTTAGTCATTCAAAACAATAACCAAGAATCCAGAAATCATCAAGTAATCCAGATAGTCCGGAGTTATATCTTCTTATTTCTTTTTCGGCTTTCTCTTCCTGTGGTTTTTGTTATGATATTTCAGTTAGAATGTATCTTTTGGAAGTCTTGTTGAGATTTTGCTGTAAGTTCTTTTTTAATTCCAGGCAGTCTCCTCCCTTCCAGATCCTACCCTTTTATTCTTTTTCTCTCCTTTCCTGTTTTCAAAAGCTTTTAAGTATACATTAATCTTTATTATCCCTTTGACTTTTTATTTCAGCATTAAATTCCTATTGATGTCAAAGTGGATTTTTTTCCAATTTCTTACTTAAGTCTCTTAGCTGTCAGTATAGGAAAAGGAGAAAAACAAATCTTTTCCCTTTTCTCTCTCCTTCGCAGCTTAGAAATCTTCTTAGGGAACAAAGTTATTGTTTTTTTTTTAACAGTTTCAATTCCAGGGTACCTTATTTGTTGCTTTTGCTGTTTGACTCAGTCAACCAAAATTTTCTCTTCTTATCTTCCTCCTGCACATTCTTTTCTGGTCGAGTTCTTCTTTGTGGTGGCCATTTCTGACCACCGCTGCAACCACCTTCGGGAAAGGGAGTAATGGCCAGCTGGGGAGGAGAGATGCGGCTCTCCTCAACCCTGCTGGCAGTCTCCCCCCTCTTCACCACCTCTATGGGGTGGCTTAGCCCCAAAACCAGCTGGCTCAGGGCACTCCAGCGGCGAGCACAGATCGAAGCCACGCAGAGATGAGGTTTCGGTCTGTCACTGAAGAAGCTCAAACCGGAAGTTCTCGTCATGGAATCAATTATTAACCAATCCATTATCCTCCACTTAGAGACAAACAACCTACTCTCTAATAAACAATTTGGTTTCAGAAAAAAACTATTATGTAATCTGCAACTCTTACACTGCAAAAACATATGGACTACACAACTCGATCAGGGAAAACCAATAGACGCAATCTACATAGACTTCTGTAAAGTCTTTGATTCAGTGGTACATGACAAACTACTCCTATAACTAAAATCTTATGGTATCTCTGGATACCTGCATAACTGGATAGAAGCATTCCTGTCAAACAGACAACAAATGGTCACAATTGGGAGTGTCCTATCAAATTCTGTACCTGTCAACAGTGGTGTCCCCAAGGCAGTGTTCTAGGACCAACTCTCTTCATACTCTACATAAATGACCTCTGTGATCATATTAAGAGCAACTGCATTCTCTTCGCTGATGATGTAAAGCTATTCAACACCACAGACAATATGTATCAGAATGGTCAAACAAATGGCGACTTCAAATCTCAACAAATAAATGCTCTGTCTTACATATTGGCAAAAAAAAATATATCAGAAAATAAAATAAAACCTGAATAGTCAAGACCTTGTTGATGAACCAAACTCTGTCAGGGACCTTGGAGTACTCATCTCTAATGATCTAAGTGCTAGAGCCCACTGTAACTACATAGCCAAAAAGGCATTAAGAGTTGTTAACCTAATCTTACATAGCTTTTTCTCTGGTAATATCACAATACTAACTGGAGCATACAAAACATTTGCTAGACCAATACTTGAATACAGCTCATCAGTCTGGAACCCACTTTATGTATCTGATATTAACACAGTTGAGAAAGTCCAGAAATGTTTCACAAGAAGAGTTCTTCACTTCTCTACTCGTTGTAGAATACCTTACGCCACCAGACTTGAAATTCTAGACCTAGAAAACCTAGAACTACATTGCCTTCGGTCCGATCTAAGTACAGTAGATAAAATTATACTGTATATTGCAATGTCCTACCTGTCGATGAATACTTTAGCTTCAACCATAACAATACAAGAGCACACAATGGATACAAACTCAAAGTAAACTGCACCAAACTTGATTGCAGGAAATACGACTTCAGCAACAGAGTGGTCAATGTCTGGAATACTCTACCTGACTGTGGTTTTTTTCCCCAAACCCCAAAAACTTTAACCTTAGACTGTCTACTATTGACCTCACCCCTTTCCTAAAAGGTCTGTAGGGGACGTGCATAAGCGCACCAACGTGTCCTGTCCTATTGTTTCTTTTATTTTTCTTATATGTACCCATTTCATGTATTCATAACTCTTTATATATTTATACCTACTATCTTGTAAGCGATTGACAAATAAATAAAATATAAATAATACAATATATGTGCTCCAGTATTTGCTTGTTGGTCACCTTTGGTATCCCAAGAATAATCAGGGGCCTTCTCTAGCACTACAGCTCAAACTCCAATCATAGATGAATATTCAAATTACAGTGAGAAGTGGAGCCCAGCAGAGCCCCTGCCCCTGAATAGGGCCTCTTTTAAAGAAAATCACACATAGACCCATTCCGGTGTTGCAATTGGTACTGAGCACCTCTATCCAAAAGCATCTATCTTGAGTTCTTACAGAGAATTAATAAGTTCATCTCCTTTTTGATGACTTCATAATCCCTTGTGGGGTGGAATCCGGGCAACTGAATAGAGCTAGCAGAGTGTTTTAATGGCCGGATGCCCTTCCTATCACCAGTACAGAGTTTTGTTCAGCAGGTGTATCCTCAATGTGAGAAATAGCTGCCTCTACCTAGGATCGAACTCACAGCATCCTGATTGTGAGGTGAGAGCATCACCACTAGGCCACCGCACCGCTCCTGCAGAGAACCAATAAATTGTGCACATTATATTAAGCCAGGCAATGTTTAATGTTTAAGAGTTTCCATTTAATGTCAGCAGAGGTCTACAAAGGGTGCAGAGGCTGATTTTTTTGAGGAGAATCTATTTGTTTATTTTTGATATGCCCAATGGATTCCTGATGGCATTATACCAACAGAAACATTCAAATATCACAGTTAAGGCATCATGCTGCTCTACCACCGCCAAACAGATGCTTCCTGAAGATTCATGAGAAAGGAATAGTTTTCACTGCCTACTGAAATATTAACAGAGAGGGGGACAAGCTCACTCTGAAATCCAAGTCTATTTCTGGGTACTACCCTCCCTCCTCTTAACCTAATTGACAGAAGGAATCTCAACATAAACTCTTGGTCTGGACATAGAAAACATACAAATTCTACCTGAGTCTGATCGGAACTACCCAAGCCATAGATAGCCCATAATGTGTTAAAACTATGTTTAATAATCTTCTGGGGCTTCTGTTAGAGTGTTCAACTGTTTCCTATTTAAGGTGGATGAAAGCAATGTCTATTTTGAGTCATTTGAGTCTATTTTGGTCAAAGGGGCTTCCTCCACTCCAAAAAAGAGATGTGGCTCAGATGGAGTTCTGGGGCTGTTTCTTGCCCATCCTTGCCTATAACCATAAACATGGTTTTACAAATCCCCATGGTTAAGTTAAAACCAAACCAACCACATTACATGTCTGTGTGTGGTTCAGGCAGGCCACGGTAGTAAGATGTAATGAGTAGGTTAAACATTTCTTCACCCCACTCTTTCTCATCTCCCAGCTGCAACAAGTATTGCGGCTAACATATATGTTTTAGACTGGTTTAAGGACTTTCTTTTTAATGAATCAAAAACAATTCGTTTCCTAACACTAATATCTTCCATCTCTTCATACTGACACTTTTAGCAAGCGTGTTCTTGCTCACACAAAAACTGCGATGGTAGTAACAGAAGACAGTTCGGTTAAATGCATTAATGTCTTTAATAAACTGGCTATGCTGTGGAGATGCCTCTCTAAGCCACTGTATGTTTTAATTTCAGCATAATGAACAAGAGCATTTAGAGCAGAATTTTAAGACATGTAGACTTCAACTCATGCTGGCTGGGGAATTCTGGGAGTTGGGGTCGATAAGTCTTAACATTGCCAAGATTGCATACCTCTGATTTAGAGTGTGAGCAATGCAATGTTTCCTTCTTTGACTCATTCTTAATCTGCTGTCCCTTTGCCTTTTAAAGCAGTTTTATCTCTGCCTTTTAAAGCAGTTTTATCTCTGCCCCTTGAATATCTATATGCCTTACTTAGAGGCTTGGTGAAATGGCTGATCTCTCTGAAAGAGAAGGTTTTTACTCCCTGGTTTGCACATCACATTAAGAAAAAAAAGCAAACCAATTCACAAGGTGTTTTATACAATGCATGAACTCCCATACATGGGAGGGACATGGTGGCTCAATGGCTAAGATGCTGAGCTTGTCGATCAGAAAGGTCAGCAGTTCGGCAGTTCGAATCCCTAGTGCTGCGTAACAGAGTGAGCTCCCATTATTGGTCCCAGCATCTGCCAACCTAGCAGTTTGAAAGCATGTAAAAATGCAAGTAGAAAAATGGGGACCGCCTTTGGTGGGAAGGTAACAGCGTTCCGTCTGCCTTCGGCATTTAGTCATGCTGGCCACATGATCACGGAGACGTCTTCGGACAGAGCTGTCTCTTCGGCTTTGTAATGGAGATGAGCACACGCACACACCCCTAGAGCCAGAAACAACTAGCACATATGTTCAAGAGGAACCTTTGCCTTTACCTTTTTATGAACCCAGTAACTGTATAATACAGCACACAGAGAGATTTCCACTTCGGTTCACCAATTTTGGACTGGTGTAAGATTTGTATATTTATTTTCATACTTTTTAAGGGCTCCAGTCCACATGGAATATGAAAAGTGATAAAAAAAAAAACCCTTTTCACAATCACCTCTCTACTGTGCCAAAGGAAAATGAATCCCATTCCTTCTCTGTCCCCATCTCCCCTCCACATTTTTGCATTGTGCAAAGAGCAACATTTTCCCTTTAATTTGGGCCACCCTGCTATGCTTTAAGGAGATTAAAACTTTATAAATGCCACTAATTTTTACGGCTTTCTCTGAAAGCTTTGAATAGGCTTCATGGGTTGGTTAACAGGAAAGACTTCTGTATGCAACTCAAAACTCCTCACACCCTGGACTTAAATTGTTTCAACTTCTACCCTCAAAACGACACTATAGGGCACTGCACACCAGAACAACTAGACACAAGGATAGCATCACTCTGCTAAACAACTAATTCCCACAACACTATCAAATTAACTACGAAGACTGTATTACCATTCTTCTTCTCATCCTTACTAGTACCTATCTCTTCCCACTTATGGCTATATCCATGTTGTTTGTATCTTCACAACTTATATTGTTTTTATTGTTTCCTAGTATGATTTGATTGCTTATTAGTATCCTATGACTATCACTAAGTGTTGTACCTTATGATTCTTGATGAATATATTTTATTTTTTCTTTATGTACACTGAGAGCGTATGCACCAAGAAAAATTCCTTGTATGTCCAATCACACTTGGCCAATAAAAGAATTCTACTCGATTCTATTTCATTTCCATCAGCACTGAAAAGGAAGTTGTCTATGGACTGACTAATTCAGCTTTTAGAAAAGCTTTTTTTCCCTCCTCTCCTCTTTCCCAGAAAATGACAATTAGTTCTCCTAAATCTGAAGACATATTGAGAAGGGATTTGCATGATCAAGCTCTTAGTCAATCTGCACAGAGATACACATCAAAACCACCACCCCCGAATAGTGAGTGAACAAAAGGAAAAAAGTCATTACATCAAGAAAAACAAAAGGAAGCAACATGTCACATTGCTGATTAAACAATAAATGTATTATCAGAAGTTGGACTGATTTCTGTTTTCTGGGAGGAAGAAAAAAAACTCGATCCCTGAAATAGTCTCAAAGGTGCTTTTTCAAGAGGCAACTGGACTTTCTTGTCTTTCTTTGAAGATGTTTCGCTTCTCATCCAAGAAGCTTCTTCAGCTCTGATTCCTGAAATAGTTCAAAGGGACTTAAGATCGCCTAGAGCAGAGGTCTTCAACCTTGGCAACTTTAAGACTTTAAGCAAAGCTGGCTGAGGAATCCTGGGAGCTGAAGTCCGCAAGTCTTAAAAGTTGACACGGTTGGAGACCCCTGACCTAGAGAGTTCCTATGAATGTGACCGCCAAACCTGATCTTCTCAGTTCTCACTACTGTAGCATCGGAAATAGAACAAGACCAAATTGGTCAATTGACTGCATGCTGTTGTGTCAGAGCAATCAGGACAAACTCGGTTCTTTTATAAAGTAAAATTAAATAGATTTTCACAATGCTGTCACCAAATATTTTGCTTATTTATCACACCTAAGAATCTGCCGTTTTTCTAAGGAGGTCAAAAAGCTCTAAAGATTTCATCCTCCCACACATTCCACTTCCATTCTTAAGAACCATCTTGTGAAATAGGTTAGGCAAAGAATAACAATAAGAAAGAACACCCAGTAAATTCTTTCTGTCAGGCTCCAAAACCCAAGAGAGATGTGCTGAGTTTCTTCTAAGCACTTTCCTTTATTGTTCTACCCCTAAACATAGAAACTAAAGCTCAACTTTACTTGCATCGTTAAAGATATACTCTAAGAACTTCTATAGGAGGAGCTACCTTAACTTTCTTCCTCTCAGCCAAACTGTCTAAAGTTTGTTGTCCCTTGTTCCTTTGGAAAGCATCCCCCCCACTCCAGGGAATCTAGACTACACCATCACTGAAGTGGGATATGATCTTGGATCGCCTTTATCTTCCTGACATTTTAAACACGTACAAATCTATATCAGTAGATTGCATGAATTTTCAAGAGACCTACCAGTATTTACTAGGTGGGTAATGAAACATCTGCAAGCAAATAACTACGCTCAGAGATCACCAAGGACTCCACAATTCAACACTGAGCTACATAGATGTGCATAAAACTGCCATGAAATGGCTCTTTTTATGTAATTGGTATTGTGGGAAGATGATTTTTACTTCAAACACATCTTCAAACACTGTCTAAATTGGTAACAAAACAATCCTTAATTACAAAGACTGATAATACAGGTGGAACAGCTGTTGGTAACAAATTGACAATTTATACATTTCCTCCCATTTATCTCTTTCAGTAGGATTTTGCACCTATTGAAGTGGCCACCGAATGACTTTACACCAATATTGCTATTTATAGTACAAGTCAGCCAAGTGTTAAAATGATATTAAAGTGGAGCATTGACACATATTGGACTTTATCATGCTAAGAAAGTATTGAATGGCATGAACAGTTTGACACTCAACTAAGAAGTGTGGAAAGCTCTCTGCCACTGGAGATATTTTCAGGTTGACTAATTATTTCTTGAGGATACTCTAACTGATTTTCCTGCATAAAGCAAAGGATTAGGCTTCCTCAACATACTCTAGAGCTAAAGGTCACTCCAACTTAGAAAAAAAAGTAAATAAGATGTCCTACAACATCTTGTTCCATTATTTGATTCTATTTTGAAATGAGTTTTCACTTTGGCTTTTTTTTTCCTCTATCCTTTGCTTCATGATTCATTTTTGAAATGAGATTCTGCCACTAAACTGAGAGTTTTCTATAAGAAATATATGCTGTTATATTTGAGAGAGGAAAAAAATCAGCTGTATGGAAGAATAAGTACTATCCAAATGAAAGTTTTCAATTTAACCTCAAGAAGGCTAAATCATTCTGAGTACAATATGACCTTGTTCATTCTGAAATTGTTCTTAGAATCTACTTGGGGTTTACTCCAACTAAAAATAATTTTGTAAGAACACAAAATTATTTATTTTTCAGTAATTGGACTTGCTCAGTTTCCTATGTCTTATATAATCCTCTAAATGAGATAAGATTCAAGCATGTCGGCTGGGGAATTCTGGAAGCTGAAGTCCACACACCCTAAAGTTGTTGAGTTTGAGAAACACAGATTTAGACAAACATTCCTATCAATCTTGTCCAATACTAGTTGTTTCAAACTTTCCTTCTTTCTGTGTCTTCTGCAATCTGAACTACCCCAGCGGTATAAATCTGCAAACCATCCATGAGTATCCTCAACCATCCATGACCATTGCCCATGATGATTCAACTTGCAGGCCAACAGCATATGGAAGGTAGTAAGCCAGTTCTGATGTCTCAGGCAACCTTCTTTCTGGGTCCTATTCTCCATGTGAAGATACAAACTTGGTGCCCTTGCATACAAAACATGTTCTTACCAGTGAGTTATGATGTCTCTGAGACATAGTGTAATGATTCAGACAGAAGTCTAAGCATTCCCAAGATCTAGATTGACTATGGTCCAAAATATATAGTCATACTAACTCTTCCTCATCTCAGATGCACATCCTGTCTTAATGTCCTGTTTCAATTTTGCAAATGAAATCATACATTAGTAGGAACTTAAAACAGCACCTTGTTTTTTTTGTAGAGCTGCAATCCAACTTGGCTGTACCAAAGCCCAACAAGCTTCACATCTACAGTAGTTTCCTATTTTTCTGTTTCTCCCTACATGCACACAAACAGGTCATTTGACAATCTTTTTCTCCTTAAGATAACACTGGGATACATAGGAAACTGAAGAAATTTTAGGATATTTTCAGAACATTTTTCAGAACTTTTTCTGTTGCAATTTTCAAAACTAAAATAGAAATTACTTCAAGAACTTGTGGTCCATAGAGATCTGACATTTTTCAAAAGTAGAATTTTAATTCTAGGTTTTCATAAAGTTGAAAGATCTAGAGACATATGTCTATGTCTTTATACTAAAGTTCTGTCATCCTTTCCTGGAGAGAAAGGACTGGTATCAAAAGACTGGTACAATCCAACCACATTTGATTGCTGAACTAAAATGAAAAATGCCACATTTCAGCTGAGCTAATTAAAACTCAAATGCCATTTAAAATCACCACAGCATGTCATTCTTCTGCCAATGCTAATGTAATCATATGTGTAAAAGACCTGGGAGACCAGGCAAAGAGCTTCTACCCAGGGAATGGTCAGATAAGAGGGAGTCTAGCCCATAGCTACATAATGAGTAAAGCAAGAGACTTAAAAGGAACCCTCACTAAGTTGTTGGGCTGTAAAAATGATGCCAGAGAGAGAATTCTACTTTCAAACTTGCAAGATTCTGTTAATGTAGCTTTACAATAAAGTAGTATTAGCTCATCTGGCCATGTTTCCTGGTTGACATCAATCTTTTAAGTCAGAAAGGGGGAAAGCAGGAAGAAGGAAGGAAGGAAGGAAGGAAGGAAGGAAGGAAGGAAGGAAGGAAGGAAGGAAGGAAGGAAGGAAGGAAGGAAGGAAGGATGGATGGATTATTTTGGTAACAGCTGCCCAAGTCACAGAATGACCTGAAATTTCTGGTTTCCATAGGAACATTATTGTACATATTAAAATGAACACTGGAATTGCAGTTGAGTATATTATATTAGGAATAATCATTGGAGCCCACATTTGAAGTATTTTGAGTCATATTTTCAATATTGTCTTTATGTTTTCACTCCAATGCAAGATCAACATCTGTGTGCATGAGCACACATATGAATATTTTACCGTATCCAGTTGCAATAGGTACTTTATAAAATATTTATTTGATAAGTGATGGTAAAGCTTGTTTTATACAGCTTATTGGAATTTATTTTCTCACTACTGTGATTACATTTTGGTTTTGCAGTCTCAGGTATTCTGTTTTGTTCCCAGAGTGACAGCATCTCTCTCTCTTTTCCAGTGCCACTGAAAAGAAAAAGAGGAAAAAATCTGCAGTTCTGCAGATCTCCCCATAATTTGCTTTCTATTTCTGAGCTATTAGATTTGTCCAAGTGAGAATCATTTTAAATCTCCCCCCCGCCCCCGCTCCATGAAAATGGTAGATTCCAATGCAGCCCAAAAACTTTTATAGAAAAGTGAGCAGCAAGGAGCCATAGATTAAAATCAAGACCGAATTTATTTTCCCACTACCATGATTACATTTTGGTTTTTCAGTCTCAGGTATTCTATATGGAGGATACGGAGGGTATGACAGTACAATCAGAACTCTATCTTATTTAAAGGCAGATATTAGAGGCACACTGAAAGCCAGTTTGGCGTAGTGGTTAAGGCATCGGGCTAAAAACTGGAAGACACACCTTAGGCACAAAGCCAGTCAAAGGAAGGACACAAAGGCAAACCACGTCCAAAAAACCCTGCAGTACTTGCCTGGGCAGTTCCACTTGTCCAGAGAGCTGCTAACATGAAGGCACAAAAAATAAAATCTAAAAATAAAATCTCAGGGGCTGCCACAAAGAGGAGGAGGTCAACCTGTTCTTCAAAGCATCTGAAGGCAGGACAAGAAGTAATGGATGGAAACTAATCAAGGAGAGAAGCAAGGAGGCATTTCCTAGCAGTTAGAACAGTTAACCAGTTGAATGACTTGCTTTCAGAAGTTATGCGTACTCCAGTGTTGGAGGTTTTTAGGAAGAGATTGGACAGCCATTTGTCTAAAATAGTATAGGGTTTCCTGCTTGAGTTGGACTAGAAGACCTCCAAGGTCCCTTCCAACTCTGTTATTCTATTCTATTCTAGAGGAGGAGGAGGAGGAGGAGGAGGAGGAGGAGGAGGAGGGGGGGCAAGCAAGTACAATATTAGATCCCACAGGTTCTAATATTGGGTGTGCAGCATACTATACAGTATATTAAAATATTGACATTTTTTTAAACCATGATGAGCAATTAATACAGCCAAGCTGAAGGACAGAAGACCTAAGACCTACCTAAGTTGAACTGAACTTCATTGTTTATCTCCAGCGTTTCCAGGAATGACTATATTAGGAGCATAGCATCCCCATGATCTTATCTCCAAGCTATAATTCTTCCATATTGGAAAGCACATTGCCCATGATTATGTTTACCTGTAACACCAATAAGCTTTTGAAGGATTTTAGCTTTAGCGTGCCTTTTGGTGCAAAACCATGTGGAAAAACATTGGTGAGATGGAATGCCAATTATATATTCCATTGTGGTTCTCCCTTACTTTTAATCCAAGGCTTTAGGGTGACTCTATGTTGTGGTGACATTCCTGACAGCCGTTTCAGTGACATTGCAAAACCATCACCAAACTCAGCAGGAGTTTGGCTGCACAGAAAAGCTTATTGGTTTCAAAAAATGTCAGGGTGGAATGTGTGTTATTTTTAAGCCCGTAGACATCAAATGACCCCTTTGCTTTGGACACATCATGTCATGTGATCCAGATGGTGGCAATATGGTCCGAGACTAAAACCCAGACGGGAAAGTCCCATCAGGAGAACACACATAACAAGCCTCTCTGTAGTTCAATGTCTCTGAACAATGTGGAGCATATTTGGGGAAGTAGTTATGCAACTGAGAAAGTGGGCTGAGGCATCTCCAAGAATGCCCTTGACTCATGGACCTCTGAAAGGACTCAGAAGGAGACAATTTGGCAGAAGTTGTCTTTTCCTTTTCCAAAACAACAAAAATGAATTTTTGCCACTAGTACTGGAAACCTCTCACACAGGGAATCTGAGGAAACAATATCTCCATTCCATCACAACCAATTGCTGAAACATTTACAAATCTTAGGACCAAATAAAGGATAAGAAGAGGAAAAAGGAACTATTTGGACACATGTTCTTTCCATTCACAGAAAAATGTTGGCACTGGAGTCCTTACACAGGTTAATGTGTATCATCTTATATCATGAAGGATCAGGAAAATATGACTGTGTCATGGAATGTCCATTTTCTTTTTTTATCCTTTCCTATTCATATTTTCTCTTTATCCATTGTTTTATAATCAGAAATTGTCTGTTACAGTGCTCTCATAAATGTGAAGGACTACATTTACTCATAATTGGATGTGACTTTGTGTTATTGTGTGTTAGTGCCTGGAAAATATTCCACCTCCAGAATAAGTTCCCAACTGAAAGACTTCACACAGATCTCTTCACTAGAAAATACAGGTCAGAACAGCATTAAAATTTTAATTAAAACATGAACGTAAAAATATTGTGGATAGACAAAAAAGTTACATGCAAAGAGTCTTTCAATTATCTTACCTCACCCTTGCCCAGGGTCTATGACAATTCTCCACAGCCCACTTGCCAGGGGCAACTTGCCATGACCAACTTGTCATGGCCAACTTGTCATGGCCAACTTGTCATAGCCAACTTGTCATGGCCAACTTGTCATGGCCAACTCCCTGTGGGACAACTCACCACAGCTAACTTGTCACAGGACAACTCACCACAGGACAAGAGTTTATATTAATATCAAAGAAATGATGGAATACAACCATTAAAGAAAGGATGCAAAAGGAGGGACTGAATGAAAAGTGAATGGTAAAAATTAATTTTTTATGTATTTATTTTAAATAATTAAATAGATTTTTAAAATTGACCTGCAGTGAGCTGTCCTATGGTGAGTTGGCCCTGGTGAGTGGTCCCATTCTGCCTTGTCCTCCTCTCCATGTATCAGTCAAATTATTTAGCATGTAATTGGCCAATGGAAAGACAAAACCTCTGGTCCCAGGGACTGACCCAGTTTGGAATCTGAAACATTATCCTGGGACATATATATTCACCTTCATTCATAAGTCGAATTATTTTCCTTCTGTCTCCGCTGACTTCCAAGTTCCATCCTTCTCTTCCCTTTGTACTTTGGAAGCAAACCGCGCTGTATACATATCAAATATATGATATGGTCCCATCAACTAGCTGTACCTACAGACTTCACTAGATAAGCAATTTACTAAAAGTGACAGCCCCTGAAGACATTTGTTCTACCATAGTGAGCACCTTCAGGATTTACATAAGAAAAATTCCAAACCAAATCTAATTTCTATATATTTGTCTCAGCAAGACTTTATGTTTGTTTTCAGAAAGACACTTTTGGGTCTCACCATATCAGATGATTCATTCAGTGGCAAGGTTGCCTGAAAAAAGAGATGGGTTTTTCACAGGGTTCTTCTAGCCAATTATGACATTCACCTGAAGCTTAAATCCTGATTGGTTTTCACTGCAGTTTGCTGCTATTAAGGTTATTCCACATACCAAATAACAATAAAGGAAAGCTAGAAGATGAGATGGAATTATTATTTTTTTAAGGCAAGCTTCTGCAGCATTATTATCTTTCAGCTGTCATAAAAATAACATGGTTTCTTTTTAAAAAAAAATCCAAACCAATATCAGCAAAACATTATTCAGCATTTCAGAGAAGCTTTGGAATATAATAACCCTCTAGAACACAGGGGCTTCCTGTGACTCACTGGAGTCAGCCACCCACCCGTTTTGCTCACAGTTGGGATTTTCTCCATCTTTTCAAAATCAAGCTTCTAAAATTGTCGGGAAGGAAGGGAGCGTGAAAGGTGGCAATTCCACATTTATATGCTGCAAAGCTCTGGAGCCTAGAAAGGCCATTTTCATCTTCCCAGAAGCTCAAAGAAACACCCCCTCCCCCACCCCGCCATGATGCAGGAGGCTGACTAAGCCATGCCCACCATGGCCACGCCCACCCAGCAACCCTTTGCTAAAATTTTTGAAGCCCACCCTGAGTCTCTGCCATTGTGGAACAGTTCTTATCATGAGTTTATACTCTGGTTCTCATTATAGTTTCGGTCTGAATTCTAAAGAAGAAGAAAAACTGAATGCCTTTTCACTTATGTCTGGCCCATACACACCCTGGCAATGTCGTTTTTCTGCTATGCTCCTATGGCAATGCCTTTATCTGGCCCCAGCTCATAAAGAGAATGAGGCATTCTTAGTCGATGTCATCCTTAGACTTTTATCATTCATTCTGCACTCTCCTGGGACAACCTCAGAGTATGTAAAAACTTAAGCTTTCTCCCCTTTAACTTGAAGAAATATATAGAAATATAGTGACTGGGAGAGAGGCAATAGAGATAAAAGAAGAATCAGCAATGGGAGGGCCTGTTTTATGATAAAATAGTCCTTGGCTTACAACCATTCATTTAGTGACAGTTCGAAGTTAAAACAGCACTGTTGAAAGTCACTTACAACCATTTTTCAATAATTATGACCATTGCAGAATTCCCCCAGGGTCATGTGACCAAAATTCAGACACTTGGCATGTATTTAAGATGGTTGCAATGTCCTAGGGACACGTGATCAGCTTTTGTAAGCTTCTGACAACAAAGTCAATGGAGAAACCAGATTTACCAATTTAACCACTGCAGTGATTCACTGAACAACAGTGGCAAGAAAGGCTGTAAAATGGGGCAATACTCACTTAGCAACAGAAATTTTGGGCTTGATATGGAAATGATACGAATAGTCAAGGACAATTGGTATCATTTCCTGCCATTCCAAGAATAGATTGAGTGCACTTCAATTCAGTTATGGAGGAAAGAACTGAGAGTGTAACTTCTGGTAGGATACAACCATTTATTTTTGAACCAAGAGTTATCTTTCAAAAACTCAGGACCAGAGGTCTCCAAACTTGGCAACTTTAAGACTTGTGGGCTATGCTGGCTGAGAAGTTCTGGGAGTTGAAGTCCACAAGTCTTAAAGTTGCCATGTTTGAAGACCCCTGATTTAGACTTATCAATCACTTGAAGTTCCAGTACAACTTTACAAAGCCTTAATAAGACCACACTTAGCATACTGCATCCAGTTCTATAACCACACTATAAAAAAGATGTTGAGAAGTTCTGGAAAGAGTGCCGAGAAGAGCAACCGGGATGATTAGGGGATTGGAGGCTAAAATATATGAAGAATGTTTACAGGAATTGGGCATATCTAGTCTAATGACAAGAAGGACCAGGGGAGACATGATGGCAGTATTCCTATATTAGAAGGACAAAGATGAGGGTGTCAAACTAGTTGAGGGTACTCCATCACTGGTGGGGTTTTTTTTTTAAAGTGGACAATCATTTATCTGAAATGGTATAAGTTCTCCTGCTCAAGCAGGAGGTTAGACTATAAGACCTTCAAAGTCCCTTCCAACTCTATTATTATTATTATTATTATATCCTTAGCTTTAACTATTGGTTGTCTCATCCAATGGCACAATGAAATCTAAATGTTTAATAATGGCACTATGCAGGCATAACTGTTTTCTATTCCCAAGTCCATTGTTATGGAATAATTTCCACCATACCAGAATTTAATTTCTTTCAAATGAACATATTCTGCCTACTAAAGTTCAAACAAAAGAATTAAATTCTCTATTTTCCATAAAGTGGGTGAGCTTAAAGCCAGAAGAACCACGGAGGCTTTCTTCTTCTCCTCCCTTCATGCCAATTCAGTAGCAGGGATCAAGGGCAACAGTGACACTTCTTAAGTATATTAAATCAGCTGGTCAGCCATGGAGGTTGGGAATTGGGAAACTACAATCCTAACATCACTGTAGGGGAGCAGTGTGCAATAAATGTAAATAAAACATGTCAAACAACTTGGCTACAATTAATTATTTTCATTTTAACTCTCAGCTTTACAAGGTGGTCTTTTTTTCCCCTGAATGATGAAACCACAGTTTGCAATTGCCTCTGATGATCAAATTATTTCATTTTATTATTTCATTTTAATTTTATGGTAGCTCTAAACAATAGAGAATGTTAAAACAATTCAAATAAGACTGTGGCAGTCCCAATGAATTTGAAAGTGTGACAATAAAAAGCAAAACAAATCCAGAAGATGGGAATTGGATATTGCCTCTAGCAGACTCTTTATTGCCTGTGTCTCCTCCCTTTTAAGTAATAGATTATAAATCAGAAATTCAAGAATTATAGGACAAGATAATATAATGGAGGCATGTTTCAAGATTCTGGCTCATTCACTCCCTCATTATTGATACACTTTCTTCAATTCATTTTTAGAATCAATCTGCTTTATTACAAATTTCCTTACTGCCTTTCTAGATAACCTGCCAGGCTGTTCTGTAAATCTTGCAGGTATCAAATTAATTGAAAACATCAGTATCTTCTTCCTGGTATTCCAGGATTCATAATGTTCTATTCCGTACACTTCAATGTATGATGGATTCCATGATGGTTATGGACTTATCTGCAGTCTTCCTTCTGTTCTACCTGTTAAATTTGTGTGTGTGTGTCTGTGTGTCTGTCTGTGTGTCTGTGTGTGTGTGTGCCTTTATTAAATTCAAGATAAATTTTAGAAAGTTGGCTGGGGAAAAAAATGAGCTGTCGTGCATTAATAGAGGGATAGAATCGGAGTTCTAATACAGTAGAGCAGAACAGAACAGAACAGAACAGAACAGAACAGAACAGAACAGAATAGAATAGAATAGAATAGAATAGAATAGAATAGAATAGAATAGAATAGAATAGAATAGGAATTCTTTATTGGCCAAGTGTGATTGGACACACAAGAATTCATCTTTAGTGCATAAGCTCTCAGTGTACATAAAGAAAAAATAAAATATATTTATTAAGAATCATAAAATACAATACTTAGTGATAGTCATAGGTAACTAATAAGCAATCGAATCATACTAGGGAACAAATAAAACAATATAAATTGTAAAGATACAAGCAACACGGTTATAGTCATAAGTTGGAAGAGATAGGTATAAAGCCACATTAAGACCTCACCTGAATACTGCATCCAGTTCTGGTCAACACAATGTCAAAAAGATGTTGAGACTCTGGAAGGAGTGCAGAGAAGAGCAACAAAAATGATTAGGGGGCTAGAGGCTAAAACGTACGAAGAAGAATTACAGGGATTGGCTATGTCTAGTCAAATGAAAAGAAAGACAAGGAGTAACACGATAGCAGTGTTCCAATATTTGAGAGGCTCCTACAAAGACAAGGGGAGGAAACTATTTTCCAAAGCACCAAAGCAAGACAAGAAACAATGGTTGGAAACTAATCAAGGAAAGAAGCAATCTAGAGCTAAGGAGAAATAACCCAACAGTGAGAGCAATCAACCAATGGAATAGCTTGCCTTCAGAAGTTGTGGGTGCTCCATTACTGGAGGCTTTCCAAAAGAGAATGGACAATCTTTGTCTGAAATGGCATGGGTTCTCCTGCTTGAGAGGAGGGTTGGACTAGAAAACTTCTGAGTTCCCTTCCAACTCTATTGTTCTATGTGCTTTGAAAGAGGACGGAACTGTGATTGAATGAGAAAGCTTATGTGAATATAGTGATGGGGTGTGTCATCATGACAAAAGATGAGCTACAATCCTGAGCTGTGCTGTAGGGCATTTTCCTTCTAAACTGCTGGTTCCCGTAAAAGCAAAGGTTGTGAAATCTAAATAACTACACAATATCATGAATTGGAAAACATGATTTTGGACCTTTATGATCTTTTTCACGTGAGGCTAGGCACTTCACAGGCTGCAAGTTGCTTATAGTCCCAAATCTCCTAAAATTCGTCTGTAAATGAAGATAGGTGGCACAATTTCTTGCAATCTTCTGGAAGTCTTTCTGTAAGACGAGCACAAATAAAATGGAAGAGGACAAAGAAGGAAGAGGGAAGGAGAACGTGGTTGAAAAATGTTTTTAAAACAGCACCATTTATTGGCATGAGTCCATGGCATTATAGCCATCAGAACCAGGAAAGGATGTTTCTTCTCCTCTGAAAAAGTGGAACTTTTAATCATAAGATAATGCCCTTCCCAGTTTTAGTCCTTCTTATCAAAATATTTCTAACCTAAGTATTCAGACCCCAAAACGATTCTGGGGTCAAAAAGCATTTTTCAGAAAATACGAACATATAAATTTATTTATTTAGCATATGGCAAATACATGGGCTTAGAGTGGTTCAAATCTTAATGTCCAGTCCGCCCAGCCATTCAAGGACAGGGTGGTTTACATTGAAAGAAATCAGACATTGGGCCGGTGTAAGTTCTTGATGGACTCTCATACACAATGCAATGGATATTTTGTCGAGGAGCACCACAGTCACACTGAGAGGTAGAGACAAAACCAGGGATGGGAATCAAAAATCCCAGCAACCGGTTCACTATCCAGTTGCTGGGTGGGTGTGGCCATGGTGGGCGAGGCCTATCAGAACTTCTGGGAGGGCTGCTTTTCCCCCTCCCAGAGCCTCCGCATGGACTCTTACCTCATTGAAAATGAGACTCCTGGGAGGGGAGCCAGCCAGTCAGTTCAAATACTGGTTCAGTGAACCAGATGCAAATTTAACATCCGGTTGGCCCAAACTGGTCCGAACTGGTAGAATTCCACCTCTGGACAAGACCCCACTTAAACAATGAGTCCTGGCAGACACCATGTTGGGTATGGATCCTGTTCAGAGTTGACCAATGCTGGCGAGAACATACAAAATGAAGATATTATTAAAAGCTTCCTTGGAATATCTGGGAACTAAAAGATATGAATTATTCTGCCTGTCACCTTGAAAGAGACAGCACTTTGGACTGAGACCACAGAGTTTTATTGCTATAAGAATTCCTTTTTCATTTAAAAACTGTTCTCTCAACATAACCACCCCAACACTCCCATTTCACAGCTGACACTCATTGCTTGATTTAAACCCTTTTTATTATACTCCGTCAGTGAAGCAGTGTTTATTGTTCCTGTTAAATAGTGAATTTTCTGATGGCCTTTTTATGTATCTTTGGAAATCTCATCTATGGTAATCAAATAAACTTTCTCATAAAGTGCTTTGTGGAGCAAAAGTAATATCAGAGAAGCCTGATTCCATCCAAAGTGGAGAAATTGAGTCAAACGCTTTTCTTCAAGCATGTTTTATAGCATGACTCTGCAGAAGGAGGGAGGGAGGAGGGAAGGAAAGAGTTCACATTTTTATCTTATTTTATATTATTAATCATGACCCAAAGAAAAGTTAAAGAATATTAAAAGGACCAGTTGCAATGTATCCCATGTACAAAGCAATAAAAATATGAAGACTTTGTTTGGATTTGGGGAAAATAAAGACTGATTTATCCAGGTTTCTACTGTTTTCTGAAATCTTAGCCTTTAAGTACTTATTGGGGCAAAATCTACATACATAAAGAACAGCTACAAGTAGACAGAAATTCCATGCTGGCTGGGGAATTGAAGACCACAACTCTTTAAGCTGCCACGGTTGAGAAATACTGGTATAGAGGACAGCATTCATTGAGCAAATTTAGGGGATGAGGGACAGGGGTGGGATTCTACCAGTTTGCACTTATTCGCTAGAACCAGTTGTTAACGTTCTAAGAAGTTCAGAGAAACAGTTGTTAGAAGAAATTACTGGCCTAATCCTGTAAGGAAGGCAGGAAGGAAACATTCTGGTGTTGCTTACAGAAACTGCCTCTCCGTTAACTCTTATTACATTCTTGGCAGGACTAGACTTCCTGTCTCAGGAACTTCTCTGGAGGTTTTTTCCCCCTCCTCTGCTGGTACTTTGCTTGTGTGGAGTGACCATTCAAAGTTACAGTGGCACTGAAAAAAGTGACTTATGGCCATTTTTCACACTTACAACTGTTGCAGCATCCCCACAGTCATGAGAGGCCAGGCAAGGAGATGCATGCCTCGATGTGAGTGATATTGAGTTGGCCACGCCCAGCCAATAACATGACCACCAAGCCATGTCCACCCAGTCACATGACCACCAAGCCATGCCCACCACCTAAGCCACGCCCACAGAACCTGTTGTTAAACAATTTGAATTCCACTCCTGATGAGGAACCAATCAAATGATCCATCATTAAAGAGAACATTAATGGGAAGGATCAACCATTTTGATCCATCATTAAAGATGAGAGAAAAATTCATTTGTATTTTAATATGAACTCATCTAATTTTTCATTTCTAAAGACAAGGCTCCAAATAAAGACTCCTTAGCATTCAAACTCATTCTAAATTTTGCAAAACAATATTACAAGAGAGAAAAACTATGCAAAAATGCAAATTATAAAGAAGACTGTCCTGTCTTAGAAAGAATTCTTGGGGGGAAAAAACCTCTACATCTAGGCAACGTTGCAAACCAAAATATAAAATGGATAAGTCAAGACAAGAGAGCATGCAAATTTTAGTGCAGCTTTAAACCAAAATCTGCTATTAAGTTCACTAACTCCAGAGATTCTAAGCTACAAGGAGATGGGAAATGGATGCTGACATCCAACCTGTGTAATGCATTTCTTAAATGACATGTATAAATTCAATGTAGAGCCAGCTTAGAACGAAAGAGAAATTTCCAGAGAATGAGAATAATTAATCAGTAGAACAGCTTGCCCCCAGAAGTTGGAGGTGCTCCATCACTGGAGGTTTTTAAGAAGAAATAGTACAGCCATTTGTCTGAAATGGTATAGGGCAGGGGTTCCCCCAACTTGGCAACTTTAAGACTTGTGGACAGAACTAGGCGTTGAAGTCCACAAGTATTAAAGTTGCCAAGTTTGGAGACTTCTGGTATAGGGTTTCCTACTTGAGCAGAAGGACTATAAAACTTCCAAGGTGTCTTCCAACCCTATTTTTCTATCTGATGCTGGAAACAAGATGTGTTTATGACTAATTGCAGGAGTGCCCTGATAGAAGAGTAAAGAATGGTAAGATTTAAAATATGACAAAAGGCCATGCAAATACACAAAGGTACACAAAGGTTCTGCCCCAATTCTCATGCCTGGAATATTAATTTCATACAACTCTATTTGCTGTCTGTAATACTACAATCCAGAAATAGGTTTATTGCCTTCTTGAAAAATTGAGCATTGTGGACACCAGTATTTAATGTGCACTATGAGAATTCTTAGTTAAGAATGTTATAGAATGGTCGCTTTTCAAATGTCTTCGAAGTTTGCCTACTTCCATCCCTCATCTCCTGCACATTAAAACCCTTAGAGTTAGATTGCATGGCGACTGCTCCACTTCTCTCACAACCAAATCGATCCTATATGGTAAACAGTTCCCTATTTTGTAAGGCAGAAAAGCTTGCAGCCGACTATGGAAAATTGCAAACCTAATTTAAATAAATGGGAGTCAACAGCAAGAACTTTAAATAGAAGGGATTTTAAATAGACAGAACCTGGGTGCATTAAAGACATTTCAAGCAATAAGGAAAAGGCTTAGTAAGTCAACTCCTTATATAGGCGTAGTATGTGGGAGGGGCCAGGGTTAAAAGAGGGATCAACCTAGAATCCCTATGTAGCCACAAGCCAATTAAGTCCAACTTCCCTTTAATTCTATGGCTCTAACTTCAAGCAGGTACTAACCATTAGTTAAGAAGATTCTTGTGCATAGGCTTTTACAAATAAAACATCCAAAGGGCTTCAATGACCATATAAAAGGATGCAAATGACCAGCTGCCTGCAAGGAATATAAACCCTTCCATTCCCCACCATCCAGTCAGAGCTGAAGAAACTTCTTGGATGAGAAGCAAAACAAATTCAAAGGAACACCAGAAAATCCAGCTGCCTTTTGCAAAAGCACCTTTGTGGCAACCATGACCTGGTTGACTGAGAATCTCCATAGATATTTATCAATATGTCAGTTTAATTGGACTTCACTTGTGGACCTGGTCTTTTGTGGCTGACACAGTATTATGTAGCAAACAGCAAACAGCTAGATATTTGTCATTCTTGTGTGGCCATCTGGCGACTATCAGGACTTTTGCAGATATGATAGTCACATATAAATATGTGAACTGTTAAATATGTGAACTGTTGCGTTCTGGCAGAAGATACAGAACAATTAAAACTTGGGCCACCCGTTTTCTGAACAGTTTTTATTCCAGAGCTATAATTACACTTAACATGAACTAAAGAAAAAAGTGGAATAGATAGCACCACCACTAGATGGATTCGCAACTGGCTGGCAAACCATACTCAACGAGTAGTCCTTAATGGGTCTAAGTCTACATGGAGGGAAGAAAGCAGTGGGGTGCCACAAGGTTCTGTCTTAGGCCCAGTACTCTTCAATATCTTCATTAACGACTTAGATGAGGGAATAGAAGGGGCACTTACCAAATTTGCAGATGATACTAAGCTGGCAGGAATAGCTAACACCCAAGAAGACAGGCTCAGGATCCAGATGGATCTTGACAGACTAGAACACTGGGCCATATCTAATAAAATGAAATTCAATATAGAGAAAAGTAAAGTCCTACACTTAGGCAAGAAAAACCAAATGTACACATATAGGCTGGGTGAAACCAGGCTCAATAGCAGTAACTGTGAGAGGGATCTTGGAGTCTTAGTGGACAATGAGCTAAATATGAGCCAGCAGTGTGCAGAAGCTGCCAAAAAGGCTAATGCAATCCTAAGTTGTATTAACAGAGGAATACAGTCAAGATCAAGGGAAGTACTAATACCACTCTATAAAGCCTTAGTAAGACCACACCTAGAGTACTGCATCCAGTTTTGGTCACCACATTATAAAAAAGATGTTGAGACTCTAGAAATAGTACAGAGAAGAGCATCCAGGATGATTAGGGGACTGGAGGCTAAAACATACAACAAACGGTTGCAGGAACTGGGCTTGGCTAGTCTAGTAAAGAGAAGGACCAGAGGAGACATGATAGCAGTCTTCCAATATTTGAGGGGCTGCCACGGGGAGGAGGAAGGGGTCAAACTATTTTCTAAAGCACCTGTAGGCCAGACAAGGAATAATGGATGGAAACTGAACAAGGAGAGATTCAACCTGGAAATAAGGAGAAACTTTCTGACAGTGAGAACAATCAACCCATGGAACAGAAGTTGCCCTCGGAAGTTGTGGGAGCGCCATCAGTTGAGACTTTCAAGAAGAGATTGGACTGCCATTTGTCAGAAATGGTGTAGGGTCTCCCGCTTGGGGGGGTTGGACTAGATGATCTACAAGGTCCCTTCCAACTCTGATTATCTGTTATCTGTTAAAGACCACCATCAGTGAGCTGTTGGACAGTATTGCTTTATCTGTTGTGTGGATGCTTGTGTGTTTTTAGGGGGTGGGGAATTTGGTGGGTGGGGGTGAGTTTGGGGATTGTCATGTGTGAGTGCATGTTGAGTCTGGTCTCTGGGTGTTATGTGAATTGTGTATATACATACAATGACAATAAAGTATTATTATTATTATTATTATTATTATTATTATTATTATTATTATTATTATTATTATTATTATTATTAAATATACTCATTTTAAGGTGAATAGAGTCTATGGAAATAAGTTCTTTGACATGTTCTGTCCAAAACACAATGTTCTCCAATTTCAGAAGCTTTGAAAAAAGAAAAGAAAAGAAAAAGGCCAGAGAGAATTATGTAGGCTGCATGGGATTCCCTTCTGCTGAAGCATATGCTGGGGTACATGAACTAAGAATACTTTGGATGCACCCACACAGATTTATATATATATATATATATACCATTCTGTTGGATCACCTTCCCACCCCCACAAACATGCTAATAAGCTACATATGCAGGAAACATCACAGGAAAATATAAAATCTCACAGCAAATAAAGAGATTACAAATAGCTATGATGCCTTATAAAATGTTGGGTCATTCCAATCTAAGAAAACATTTGATGGAAGCTTGGAAAACGTAATATCTTTACCACACCTCCTAGTTGTTATACTTATCAATAAATAATTTTTAAAGGAAAAAAGGAGGGGAAGGGAGGGAGGGGAGAGGAGGAGAGAAGGGAAGGGAAGGGAAGGAAGGAAGGGAAGAGAAGAGAAGAGAAGAGAAGGGAAGAAGAAGGGAAGGAGAAGAGAAGAGAAGAGAAGAGAAGAGAAGAGAAGAGAAGAGAAGAGAAGAGAAGAGAAGAGAAGAGAAGAGAAGAATAGAATCAGTCTGTGCCAGGTCAGGCTCAACCATGTGATCACATCTAATTGGGCTGCACACCTTTTGAAAATGATTCAGAAGAAATGTTCCAGACTTCACTAAAGCGGGAACATCTTTTTCAGGGTTTTTCTGTGAGCCTGAAAATAGATGTGACGGCTTTAATGGTCACGTTAAAGATGCTGTGACTCAGGATCCGGAAGCTGCAAGGGGAAGTTATGGATGGGATGAAAAAGGGAATTTATACCAAATCCAAGCAAGGCAGAGCAACTGTTTCGTCCCTGAGGGCTGTCGACTTTGTGGAGGAAGTTTTATCCCTGAAGGATGAAGTCTTTGGGCGGGAAAGGGGCTCATTGGCTACTATCCATTGTTGGCCAAGAGGACTTTTGCCATGCCTGTGTCATACATCAGTTGGAGCCCTACCTAGAGTATGAGAACCTCATTACTCATACCCCTTGAGTTTCGACTGACTCAGAATTCAGTAAACTGGTCAGCATGGTACCCCTGTGCTTTGCGTCCCTGCTCTGGATCCTTCTCAGCATCTAAGTGAAGTTTTAAAAGGCCGATTAAAGCCCCAGCTGGCTTGGCTCCAAAGCAAGGCTATTTTTATTAAAGACCATTTTTACCATTTTTTTTTTCACTCCTGGAAGAATTTGGAGACTTACTAATGTCCTTTTCTGGTTGGTGCCCCAACACATTGAAACACCAACCCTCCACTAAATTCAACCATCCCCCACATTTTTGGCTTTCCTTAAGCTATTAAAAGTGGAAATATTTCAGAGACCTTTTTGATGGTATAATTTGATGGGTTTTCTTTTGATTATGTGTGTTTATATGTAATTATGTCTCTTTAATAATGTGGATGTTTTATTTTATGTTTATGGATGTAGGTAAACTGCTAACGCATTCTGTCTGTCTGCGTGTGTCTGTCTGTCTGTCTCACTCTCTCACTCTCTCACTCTCTCTCTCTCTCTCGTATGTATGTATGAACTATGTGTGCTCATTCTGGCAGGTGTAGGTCTCATAATCAATCTATTCATCTAATTCTCAAAGTTGCCAGATCTTTTTAGAGATTAATGTAGAAACTTGAAAAACAACTTATACCATTTAGATTTTTATCCCACCTTTTGTTATTTTATAAGTAACTCAAAGTGGCAAACATACCTGATACTCCTTCCTCCTCCGATTTCCGATTTTTTAGGATGTTGGGTTAGGGTCAGCAATTCTGGCAATCGAGAGGGTTGTTTGAGCTACATATCTTCTGCCTTTGCATTCTTCCAAACATCGATATTTCTTTGAAAAGTCCCAAACTGCCATGTTCCTCTTGATAGTCTCTCACCAATGTAAATAAACAAATGTCACAAACATGAAAAATGTGCATGCATTCTACTTTTACCTTAAATATTTATCAGAGGGGTCATTTAAAAGCTCTCACATTTCATCCTCCCAAATAGTGAAAGGACTGATCCCCTGAGAGATAACATGGGCCTGGAGGTAACTATCGCCAGTGAAGTGCTTATTTTGAAAAGCAGCTCAGATACATTCCTGCCTATTGGAACATGTGGCAACCATTTGGAGTATTTGATAAATGTGTGCTCTGGAGTCAGTTCCTATTCTCCAGGTTAAAATGTGCTAGGTTTTTAGGATATTAAGGCAGAGCTCCAATTCATGTGGAATGGTTGTAGGCCACTCCTTGGTCACTCAGAATATCAGAGTTGAATGGGACATTGGAGGTCTTCTAGTCCAAACCCCTGCTCAAACAGGAAACCCTAGACCATTTCAGACAATCTTTTCTTAAAAGTCTCCAATGACGGAGCACCTACAACTTCTGAAGGCAAGCTGTTCCACTGGTTAATTGTCCTCACTGTTAGGAAGTTCTTAGTTCGAAGCTGCTTCTCTCCTTGATTAGTTTCGATCCATTGTTTCTTGTCCTGCCTTCTGGTGCTTTGGAGAATGGCTTGACTCCCTCTTCTTTGTGGCAGCCCCTCAAATATTGAAACACTGCTATCATGTCTTCCCTAGTTCTTCTTTTCATTAAACTAGACATAGCCACTTCCTGCAAACGTTCTTCATGTGTTTTAGCTTCCAGTCCCCTAATCATCAATGTTGCTCTTTTCTGCACTCTTTCTAGGGTCTCTACATCTTTTTCATAATATGGTATCCAAAACTGGATGCAGTATTCAAAGTTCTTCCCTCTGGCATGTACATGTACAAGATTTCATTATCTATACTCTAGCTGTCCTGTCCTAGCATTTACCTCTTTTTTATCTCAAGGGTACAAAACCTAAAAAAAAGTCCATACTAACTTGGCTTCTGTCAGGCATGAAGAATTTGGACTACATTCAGTTCCAGTTAGGATGATTTATTACTCATGCCTATACACAAGAAGCTAGTCAACAAACTATCAGCCATAAATTGTTGCTAGATAAGTATCAATAGAGTTCAAGCAGGATTGGATTTAGACCATTTGTGGCAATGTAAGGACTCCAGGCTGATTCCTCTCTTGACTTCACCTGTCTCTGCCTGTCCTTCTACAGCTTCCAGTATTTCCACATTATACTCATTTCACCTTTCAACTTTCCAATCAAGAAAGAAGGTCAGGTATAATCCTCCTTTTCAGGAATCGTTAAATCCTTTGAATTAAATTCGAAATGATTTTGTAACCAAATTCAGCTCTTTAAAAATTTTCATGAGCAGTATGCGAGGACATTTCTTTTCATATACATATACATATACATATACATATACATACACATATACGTGTGTGTGTGTGTGTGTGTGTGTGTGTGTGTGTGTGTATCTTTGGTTATTCGGGTTTTCTCCCGCATAAGATTGGAAGTATCTAGGCAACGTTTCGTTGAAGTCTCATTCATCATCTTCAGGCTTGTGTCTTTGGCTCTGTGCTTCTCAGAGTAATGTGAGCTTGCAGCTGCTTCTTCCTTTTAACTGCTAATGGGTGTGTGACTTCATTGGGTGGGGGCTTGGCTGTGTTCTGATTGGGTGGGGGTGTGTTCTCATTGGTAGAAAGTAGACTCACACCCACACGGAAGATGAGACACGACCACGGACCAGAAGCTGCACTGCAGCTGCATCACTACCAGCTTCAAACCCCTCCGAGCCATACATGAAATGAACTGACACCCACCATGAAGATGTGGCACAACCACGAACGCGAAGCCAAACAGCAGGATCGCAGCTCACCAGCTCAAATCCCCCAGCAACTAAGACTAACCTGAGCACAACCAAGCCCCCACCTGAACAGAACACACCTCCAGCCAATCAGAACACAGCCAAACCCCCAACCAATGAGAACACACCCCACCCAATCAGAACACAGCCAAGCCCCCACCCAATCAAGTCACACCCCGCTAGCAGTTAAAAGGAAGAAGCAGCTGCAAGCTCACATTACTCTGAGAAGCACAGAGCCGAAGACACAAGCCTGAAGAGGATGAATGAGACTTCATCGAAAAGTTGCCTAGATACTTCCAATTTCAGGATCTAGGCAAGACAACTGGAAACTTGTTGAGATAACTTTTATATTTTGGGTCTAGCTGGCAGTGTAAATCCATCAGAGTTAAAATTCCTTCTGAATTTGGACTTGATCTCACAGTCTCCTTGGTTCTAGCCTGACCTCTTAAACCACTACAACAAATTGACTCTCAGAGCTTGTTTAATACACATAAAAGTGCTCAGAATTACAGTTTTTTATCTTAATCCTGAAATATAGGCTCCAAGTATCTATCTGTTTATCTATCTGATTATGACCTTTCAATAAGACTGTGATCAGAGGTGTAGTAGAATATGCCTATTCTGAACTCATTGTCTCCATTCATACAATGCTTATCCTGGTAATGGTAGAAGAGAATAAGCTCAGGGATGAATTGGGGCATCCTTGGTGCTCTCTGAGCTTGGTGGTTTTCTTGCAGATGTTTCATTATCAAAAGAGGTAACATTATCAATGCACTTAACCTGAATACCGAATCAACTCTTTCTAGTTTTGTACAACAAATGAGGACTAAAATAAAATAAAACACATGCGCGCGTGCACACACACACACACACACATACACACACACAGAGAGAGAGGTTTATAGCAATGAAGTTTAGACATTCTGTCAATTAAACCACTGGGCATTTAATCAATTTAATTAAATGTGTGAGTGCAGATCCTGAGATTTCTCTCACAGTATGCTCCATGTCTTACTTGCTCCAATGTTATTTACATATTTCATTGTTGTTTATTTCTTTTTCAGGTTGTAAAGCATTTTTCTTCTGTGCTCCTAGATGTTCTTGTTCTTTTCTTTGGTTGAGTACAACCTACACGTAAGCTATATATCAACTGAGGACACAACCTGTATTAGCTTTGACTGCTATTTATATTTTTAAGAGCTCTGGCCCTGGCTATATAATTGCAGCAAGCAAACTGATTTTCTTCTTCTCTCTAAATGTTTCCAGTGAATTATATTGATTTCTATTATTTCCCCAGGCATTTAAGTTTTAAACAAGTATCTAGTCTAGTTAACAAGAATTATTAAATTGCATAAACACTTGCCAGTTCCTGACAAGCCAACAAGAGTTGCCTCCATCCAAAACTAAATGTCAGAATGGTCAATATGCTACCATAGAACCCCAATTAGTTTCTTAAAAAAGAGATTAATTTTCAGTGGTCATAAGATGATCAAATCTCAAATCATTTTAAGGTTCCCAACTGAGATATAGTAAAATTTCACAGCTAAAATTGCTAACATCACACAAGGTTTGATGCATCTTGGGATGTTCCAGTTAAAGCAAGGAAGTATGATTTCTCTCACAAGATTAATTTTTGCCTGTTGCCAAAGAAGGTGAGTGAGATATTTTATTCTATTGTCCAGAATATTTAGGGAAAAGCAGAGCTGAAGTACCAGATTGAACAACTTCAACAGTGAGAAGAACAACTTTCTTTCTATGGGGTCCCTGGTTCTCTCTGAACTTGGTTCTTTCCTTGCAGACATTTCACTATCCAACAAAGTAACATCATCAGTGCTAGAAAGGAATGGGCTTTGCTCTCTGTGTACTAATGGCTGGCCCTGTCAGTATTGGTAGGAGTGTCCTTGATGGTTCTTTAAGTAGGCTGTTGTTTACTTTTTGAGTTGGCAATTCATTGATTGGGATATTACTGCTTGATTGTTGGTCTAGTACAGGGGTGTCAAACTCGATTTCATTGAGGGCTGCATCAGGGTTGTGATTGACCTCAGGGGGGCCAAGGGGGGTGTGGCCAGAGTGGGCGTGGCCAGCTTGACATCACTCGTGTTGAGAGTGTCTGTGGTGGCCCGAGTGACCTGCCAGTGAAAACGGGCTCTCAACCTTCATTTTCGGCTGCAACGGCCTCTGCAACCCGCTGTCAGAGGAAACAGAACTCAGGAGGGTCTCACACATGGCCCTCCCAAGCTCCATTTTTGCTGGCTCAGGCACTGTGAGCCAGTCCTTTGCTGTTTCCAGGGCAGCCCCACAGGCCAGATCTAAGCACTCCGTGGGCTGGATCTGCCCCATGGGCCTTGAATTTGACACCCCTAGTCTAGTATTAATCTTGGTGTTAATCTCTGTTTATGTGAGCGTTGATTGCTGTCAAGTAGGTGTTGTGGTCTTTTCGTTTCCCTTTTTGGCTTCGCATTGTCTCTTATGAATGGTATGTAGATATTGTTTATCCTTGTGTGCCTGTTGATGATTGATTTGTTTGAGTGCTGGCCTTCCTGGAATTCTCTAGGATTTGGGGACCTGGTTTGGTTTAAGGATGCTCAGAGTTTCCTAGTTGAAACTTCAGTGACGTCTGTCCATATATTGTGCAATTAAGGAGTTTTCATCATCTCTTCCAACTGCTAGTTTGATGTTCAACATTCTTTCCTTTCTATTCTTCTCCAGTCTAATTACCATTCCAGAAGCATTATTTGCCCAACACGATGAGGTATGGGGAAATGTCATGATTTTTTTCTTCCAAGTAGCATCTTAGGAGAATTCAAATTAGCAGAAAGAAGAGAGAATATCTCCAATTATGGGCCTTTCCCCTTGTTCTCCATTTTTCCTTGCACTGGCAGAAAAATACTTGCATGAAATGAAATGTGTTCTTGATCTTGCTGAATCTTATCCAATTTCTTTTCCCAGTTAGTGTCAGTTCCCTGACCTCTCTCTGAACAGGGGAAGAAGCATAGCCCTAGAAGAGTTTATGGACCTTGTGGCTGTTTTGGGATGGTATCAAAATAAAGAGGACCAATAGAGTAGCATATCTGAAGCCTGTCTTGTCGTGGGTTGAACTATGATGAAGGCCATGTCATGGTAACATGCTAGAAAAAATATTGCCAGGGCATTTTTAGATATTTAGATTAACAGAGTTGGAAGGGACCTTGTAGGTCATCTAGTCCAACCCCACCCACCCACCCAAGCAGGAGACCCTACGCCATTTCTGACAAATGGCAGTCCAATCTCTTCTTGAAAGTTTCAAGTGCTTGAATTCTGATTAGGTTAAATGGAGAAAGGCTTTGATTTCAGATATCCTGTTTCTAGCATTGTCCCATCATCAATTAAACCAACATTACAATGAGTTTTAATCATTGAATCTGGCAGCAACCTGGTCTGTATGGAAAGAGATAAAATTTCAAATTTGCAGAAGGAAATTGGTCAGATTGAATCCATTTCACATAATGACTGTAGAAATGGATGTCCTTGCCATGATGATAAATGCTCTTCAGAGGGTGAGAGATCATCCAGAAAATAGTTTGGATCTCAGGATTATCACCTGATATAAAAATTGGTGACCTTGAAGTGTTTATGGCCTTTCTTCCAAAGGATTTATTACTGGCTCATAAAATACAGTTTTATCGTGTTCCAAATATGGCCTTTTAGAGATTGTCTAGTATAAATGCTCCAATCCTCAACTCATTTACTTCAGGAATGCCCCATTGGTACTGCAACCTAGAGATAATTTCAAGGCAAAGATTTTAGCCTATTCATGCTCCTTAAGTAAAAGAACTTGATTTGTCATGGCTATTTTCTCTTTCTTGCCCTCCCTCCCCCAGTATCAATGAGAAATACAGCAAGAACTAAATGATTCTTTTGGGAGAAGAAACCATTTCAATTTAATGGGGAATGAATTTGCTTTGCATGGTTAACCTAAAGCCAGCAAAGGGAGAATTTCTTCATTAAAAGTTTTCATTAAGTGGAATGCATTGCTTAGCCCTTTCCAGAGGTACCTTCTACCAAATGAAGTGTTTCATTCCAAAGAGCTTGATCCATCAATGTGTAGATATTGGAGTACTGCACAAAGAGGGCAATTTTCTCTTGAGAGTGTCAAACAGAAAATCTAGATCTGATCTCTACAGACCCCTCACATCTTGGCCATAAACTGTCTCAACTCCTTCCCTCAGGACTCAGCTATAGGGCGTTGCACGCCAAATCAGCTAGACACAAAGACAGGGGTTTTTTTTCTGTCATGCCTTCACTATGCTAAACCCCCAATTCTCACAGCACTGTCTTGTGCCTAAGGATATCTAACCATGTAGTAGGGCTGCATCACTATTATCCTTCTCATCTTTCCTCTTACCTATTCCGATTGGCATCTTATGACTAGCTCTTTGTTGGTTGTGTCTTATGATTTATGATTTATCACTTTGTTGCTTATATGTACACTCAAAGTTTATGCACCAGTGACAAATTCCTTGTGTGCCCAATCACAATTGGCCAATATGGAATGTTCTATTCTGCTCTGCTCTGCTCTGTTCTGTTCTACTGTACTCTACTCTATTCTATACTACTCTATTCCGTATTCTATTCTATTCCATATTCTATTCTCTATTCTATTCTATTCCATATTATATTATATTCTCTATTCTATTCTCTATTCTGTTCTGTTCTATTCTATTCCATATTCTATTCTATTCCTATTCTCTATATGATCTATCCAGAATTTTTTTACACTATATGTGGTTTATGTGACTACACAAGCAAAAAGTCAGTCACTTGCACAAAAGCTGATAAAGAGCAGCAGTTGTTACAATGTCATTGCTTGTCCCATACATTTCAGGAGTATATTTAGCAAAGTCAATTGCCCCTATACATGACTTCTTGTCATGCTTCTCCTGAGCTATGAATATTTATATGCATTACAACTCTTTCACTCAGCCATTTCAATGCAAGAATTTTGGTCCACGTAATCCTGATCAACATGAGGAAAATCCAAAACCACAAAGTTTGTGATTTGAAATGAATGAGGATCAAAGGCAGCGGAGGTGATGGGAGGGCAGCGGTCCTTTTTCAAGTGGAAATTTGGATTATCAGAAACGGTGGATCAATAAAGTTTTTGTACAGTCCTTGATTTACAAAGCACATCTGTTGTCAGGATAAGAATTGTTCAAAACAAAATCATCTTCCTTGGCAAAACAATCATTTTAAACCCCATAAATTCTCCCCAACAAAGACAATTGTAATTTTTCCTACCTTAATGTGTCTGTCTTGATTTCATTCCATGTCTTAAAATAGTTGTTCTGTTATAACATAGAATTCATATTAGTCACAGTGATACTCAAGTATGTCCCACTTGTGACTGTATGATTGTAACCTTGTCCCTTGCATCCTTACGATTTATACAGACTGTTTCCTAGTTTGATTTGATTGCTTATTGTACCCTGTGACTATCATTAAGTGTTGCACCTGATGATTCTTAACTCTTGACAAATGTATCTTTTCTTTTATGTACACTGAGAGCATTTGCATCAAGACAAATACCATGTGTGTCCTATCACACTTGGCCAACAAAGAATTCTATTCTATTCTTCTTCTTCTTCTTTTTCTTCAGCGTTTGTCTCGCGCTCGGGCGAGGTCCGCTAATGTCCTTGAGTACTGCTTCCACGCCTCTCTGTCTGCCACGTGTGTCGGGTCTGCCTTCGCGATCTCTAGATCGGCCTTGATCGTGTCCATCCAGCGTTGTTTAGGTCTACCACGCAGTCTCGCTCCTCCGACAGTCACCTTCATTACAGATTTGATGATGGATTCTTCCTTGGCGCGGCTCACGTGGCCGAACCATCGTAGCCGGGACTGCCTCATGACCGTGGGGATGGGCACGACGTTGAACCGTCTACGCACTTCTTCGTTCCTGACGCGATCGAGTAGGGTGAGGCCTACCGACCATCGGAGCATTCGCATCTCCATTATCTGGAGTCTGCTTTCGACTTCTTTGGTCGTCGGCCAGCACTCTGCGCCGTTATATGGCCACGGGGCGCACCACAGAGTTATAGATTTTCGCCTTCAGGCGCATCGGCATCTTCTTGTCACAGAGGACGCCCGTGACGGACTTCCATTTGCCCCACGCTGCATTGATCCTGGCTGCCACCTCAGTTTGTAGTAGGCCTTCTTCCCCAAGAGTAGTTCCCAGGTACTTGAAGGTGGAGGCGCGCGGTAGCTCCTGCCCGTTCACGTGGATGGAGCCTGTCATTTCATTGTCAGTGGTCAGGTATTCGGACTTCTTTAGGTTCAGCCGGAGCCCGAACTGCTCGAGGCGGTCGTGCCACTGTTGGACTCGGTGCTCGAGTTCAGCCTTGCACAGGTTGGCCAGGAACACATCATCGGCGAGAGCAGCGTCCATGGGGCGGGCGTGTACAGGTCGTGTGTAATGTGTCCATCACCAGAATGAACAGCAGTGGTGAGAGAGCAGAGCCCTGGTGTACGCCGACGGTAATATTAAACTCCTCTGATATCCCAGCTGCCGCTTACACGGCTTTTGTGACATCTGTATAGGAGTTGGACCCATTGTACGAGCAGCTCAGGCACGCCGTGATCTGCAGTGCGTACCAGATGAGATCGTAAGTGGGACTCGGTCGAAGGCCTTTCCAAGTCTAGGAAGGCGGTGTGGGCGGGATTTTCTTCTCTCTGTGAGCCTCCATCAGCATCCGCACACCGATTCTATTCTATTCTATTCTATTCTATTCTATTCTATTCTATTCTATTCTATTCTATCAAGGTGCACATTTCCTTCCTTAAATAATAAATATTAGTTTCAAATTATGTTAACAATCGTGTAGCCTTCAGCCTAGTTTTGACTATGCAAGGATAATCTCTGATCAAATTAGAGGGGACAGACTATAGAAAACATAAATATTAAAAGTGCCTCAATTACTCAAGAGATGTGTCTGTATTACAAAAGTGATTTGCTAGTTACTTTTGGAGGAAATGAAATATACATAAAGTTGCAAAGAACCAACATTGTAGGAAGAGAGATGTTTGCAGCAGCTACAGCTCACTTCATCAGATGAATAGTGACTAAAGTTAATACAATTTAAAAAGTTATTTTATAAAAGCCAGACCGGAAAACTCCCTTAGCAATCAAGAGAATAAAATGGGCCAAATTCAGACTGAACTACACATCTGTCACTGACAGATTTGTAAATCTTTAGCTGGTTGAATTCAGTCAATTTAATTTTGTTGAATTGATCTAAGCATACTCTGAAGCAGGTGGAAAAGAGGAAATTGATGTAAAACCATGTTTCATTAACTGACACATTTATTACTCACTGCAGGACTGAACTGAGTCTTCATTTCTCTCTTATGAATTCTATGTCTGTCTCTTTTCTTCCTGTGGTTAAGAGGAAAGCTTTGTGTCAAATATAATAGTTCAAAAATATCTTAGTCCTTATCTAAACTTTTCATTTGAGAGCCTTCTTTATGATGTGAGAATCAATGAAACTTAGTTCAGCAAATGAAAAGGAAGTTATGTCTTATTTCTTTTTCATTCTTCATCATTTTCTTATAATCTTTGCATATTTCTTCAACTTTATTTTATTTATTTATTAAATTTGTTTGCTGCCTCTGTCACCAACGAGATGACTCTGGGCTGCTTACAATGTTAAAAATGGATAACACAATTAAAAAAAAACATAAAAATAATAAAAATAAAACATTTTATTTTATGCCAGTTTCACATCGAAATTTGTTAGCAACTTGACCTTGTCACTAAAACTAGTTTGTATGTTGCACTTCTTAAAAAATAAACACTTATACATCTATTTTTTTCAGACTTCCTGAATATACAGAGTTGAGCAATATGGATCACTGCCATTACAATAGTTTAGAAGTAGCCACTTTGTTAAGAAAGGTTGGATTAATTATGATGCTAATCATGGAATAAAGAATAAACCAAGATAGGGATTCATCCATCTTTTTCCATTTACCTCTTGCTTTCTCTGGGCTGTATGATACTCTTCAATGATTTGGATGAAGGAATAGATGGGGAACTCATCAAATTTGCAGACGTCACCAAGCTAACAGGAATAGCCAACACCCCAGAAAATAGGCTTACGATACAGAAGGATCTTGACAGACTTGAACATTGGGCGCTATCTAACAAAATGAAATTCAGTGGTGAAAAAAGTAAGGTTCTACATTTAGGCAAGAAAAACAAAATGCACAGGTACAGTATATGTGGTACCTTGCTCAATAGTGGTGACTGTGAGAGAGATCTTGGCGTCCTAGTGGACAATCGTTTAACTATGAGCCAGCTGTGTTCTGCAGCTGCCAAAAAAGCCAACACAATTCTAGGCTGCATAGAATCAAGATCACATGAAGTGTTAATACCACTGTATAATGTCTTGGTAAGGCCACACTTGGAATATGGCATCCAGTTTTGGTCTCCACGATGTAAAAAATATGTTGTGACTCTAGAAAGAGTGCAGAGAAGAGCAACAAAGAAGATGAGGGGACTAGAGGCCAAAACATATAAACAAAGGTTGTTGGAATTGGATATGTCTAGTCTGATGAAAAGAAGGACATGGAGTGACATGATAGCAGTGTTCTGATATTTCAGAGGCTGCCCCAAAGAAGAGTGGGTCAAGCTATTCTCCAAAGCCCCTGAGGGCAGGACAAGAAGCAACAGGTGGAAACTAATCAAGGAGAGAAGGAACTTAGAACAAAGGAGAAATTTCCTGACAGAATAATTCAGTGGAATGACTTCCCTCCAGAAGTGAATGCTCCAACACTGTTGTGAATGCTCCAACACTGCAAGTTTTTAAGAAGAGATTGGACACTTATTCATCTAAAATGGTATAGGATTTCCTGTCTAAGCAGGGGGTTGGACTAGAACACCAAACTTTTGGACCTCAGGAACCACCAAACTCATAATTTTAAATCCCGCGGATCACTAATATGAATCTAGCATGCCACTCACTGAAGTGCCTGGACTCCCACTGACAGGGTGGGGTCCTTCAGGCACTTAGCTTGGCTGCCTGTTTCTGCAACTCAAATACCTGAAGGGTCATTTGAACCCATTTCCCACAGAAAACAAAACACTGGGATCTCTCATTTCTCTTTCTCTCTTTCTCTTTCCCTCCCATTTCTCTCTTTCTCCGTTTCTCCCTCTTTCTCTTACTCTCTCTCTCTCTCTTCCCCCCCTCTCTCTCCTGCCTCCCTCTTTCTCTCTGTGCCTGGGGGTGGGGGTGGGGAGAAAGGAACTGTTATGTCTTTAGGACTGGTTGGAGTTCCCAACCAGGTCCGCTGTTTGAGCGGGAGCATCAGCGGCTCCCATTGGTTGGCTCCGTTTGACAGTCGGCTATAAAAGCCGGCTGTCGAACAGAGCCAGCCGTTGTTCGCTTGCAGTCTGCCTTGTTAGCTAGCAGACGCGACAACCCTTTATTCCCTGAATAAAGTCTGTTAGTTGTATGCTCTGGTCTAAGCCTCGTCTATTCCTTCGCTCTACAACACTGGCGACGAGGATGGGATTGAACGCAGGCTAGCCAGAAGCACTCAAATTCAAAAAAAAGCTGAAAGTCACGCCAGCGAAGCCTCGGAGCTGAACCGCAGCCGCTTCGCACTGAAAGCTCAAGCTCGTCCGCTGCGAAAGAGCTGAAGTCACGGCGCTGAAAGCTCAGCCGCCCACGCCCCCGAGAGGGCGCGAAATTCAAACCGCTGTCGTTTGAATTAGTTACTCTAGCGAAGTACGGCACTGTAGCCACAGTCGCCAATGCTCCCCAGAGAGCGCGAAATACAAACTGTTATCACTGAGTTGAAGTCAGTTAAGGCGCTGTTAGCTGCCGCCGAAAACGAGCGCAGAGAGCACAACGCAGGCTGCTCTTGCAAGGGCCGAGTCACGGAGCGAGTCGAGGGCATTGTAGCCACAACCGCCAGCACACCCGATAGCGCAGCCCCAGGGCCACGACCAACCTGAGAGATAGCCCGGTCTACCGACGACACCGAGGGGCCCAAGATGAACGCCAATCCGGCGTTTCAACCATTCAGACCCAACGAGGAGACGTGGGACTCCTATAAAAACCGTTTTAGCCGTTACATCGATGCCATTGGGTTAGCCGACGCTGCGGAGCATAGGAAGAAATTGTACTTCCTTAGCTACTGCGGGGCTGCAGTTTTCGACACTGCCACGGCACTTTTTGCACCACGTGATATCAAGAACGTCCCATGGAATGAGCTACAAGAAACGCTCTCGAACCACTACTCCCCTAAACCTTCCCAGATCGCAAGGCGCTACGCGTTCAGAATGAGGAAGCAAGCCGAGGGAGAATCCATCAACCAGTACATGGCCGCCCTGAGAACAGCCGCTCTTCAATGCGAATTCAAGAATTACTTAGACGACATGCTTCTCGACCAACTCGTCTGCGAGGTAAGAGATCAGAGGCTCCAACGTCGTCTGCTGGCCAGGAAAGATCTAAATCTTCCCCAAGCGATGGATGAAGCCCTAGCTGCTGAACTATCCATCCAGTCAGCAGCTGAGATTCAGGGCACCGCACCAAAGCCTGGTACGTCCACCGTCCACTCAGAGGAGGTATTGAGCGAAGCCGACCCCTCTGAAATTTCAGACGTCCATCGCCTCAAGCAACTGAAACAGCCACAGGTAGGAGCGAGGCAGAGAAGCAGCAGGGGCCCACAACATATCCCTTTGTGTCTAACCTGCGGGGGTTCCCATTCCCGGGCATCTTGCAGGTTTAGAAACGCCAGTTGCCTAAACTGCCACAAGAAAGGTCACCTTGCAAGAGTCTGCCAGGCAGCACGCGCTCCTCCCCAGAAGTTTCCTTCATCTCCTAGCCTCCAAAGGCAAGTAGAAGACTGTTACACGTGTTACCGCGCCAACCACACTTCCCAAACTCCAAATAAAATTAAACTCTCTCTTTCCCTAGAAGGTAAACCTTGCACCATGGAGGTGGACACCGGCTCAGCACTCTCAATCATCTCCTGGGATACACTGAAAAAGATTCAACCCAGACTGACCAGGAAGCAGCTGCAAAAGTGTCACCTCACCCTGAGAGACTATCAAGGCAAGAACATCCCTGTCCTCGGGAAAGGCAAGTTCCTTGTTAAATTCCAAACCTTCAAAGGCCATTTGCCTTTAGTGGTGGTTCATGGTACCCTCCCTAGTCTTTTGGGGTTAGATTGGTTCCCCTCTCTTGGCCTTAGCATAACAGGAATTCATGCTGTCTCAACTTCTGATGTAGACACATTGTTCTCTGACTATTCCGATGTTTTCAGTAGCGAGCTGGGTTGCTACAATGGCACACCCATCTCTTTCTCCGTAGACCCCCAGGCAGTTCCTGTCCGCCTGAAATTCCATAGAGTGCCTTTCGCTATCCGCCCCAAATTAGACGTGGAATTGGACAAACTTCTCAAACAAGGGGTAATTGAACCCACAGATTTCGCCAAGTGGGAGACCCCCATAGTCACCCCACTCAAAAAGGATGGTAGTTTGAGAATTTGTGCTGATTACAAGACGACCCTTAACCGTTATCTCCAGGTTAGCGCATACCCCGTTCCTGTCATCCAGCACCTGTTGCACACTTTCGAACCCGGCACCATTTTTGCCAAGCTAGACATGTCACAGGCATATCAGCAGTTCCCTGTCGACAGCCACACAGCAGACTTACAAACCATAGTAACCCATAGAGGGGCATTCAGGTGTAAACGCCTCCAATTCAGCGTTAGCGTAGCCCCAGGAATTTTTCAGTCACTAATGGAGAGAATTCTCCAAGGTCTTCCAGGAGTAGTCCCCTACTTTGACGATATTTTGGTCTCAGCTACGGACAGGCCCCAGCTCCTCCAGAGGGTTAGGGCGGTATTGGAGAAGTTTAGACAGCATGGGCTCAGACTCAAACGGGAGAAGTGCACCATCGCCACTAGACAAGTGGACTTTTTAGGATATAGACTAGACGCCTCAGGCATCCACCCGGTGGAGTCAAAAGTAAAAGCCATCCACGAGGCACCCACACCTACCAATAAAACGGAACTACAAGCCTTCCTGGGTTTATTAAATTTCTACGCTTCATTCTTACCACACAAAGCTTCAATCGCTGAACCTTTACACAGGTTATTAGATAAAGACACTCCGTGGCACTGGGGCCCCAAAGAATCCCATGCCTTTAAGGCGATCAAATCTCTGCTCACTTCTGACGCCGTTTTAATTCAGTTCAACCAACGCCTTCCCTTGGTCTTGGCCACTGACGCATCCCCCTTCGGGATAGGAGCTGTCCTAAGTCACAGACTCCCCAATGGCACCGAGGTGCCAATTGCTTTTTTCTCCAGGACCCTTTCCATGACTGAAAGAAACTACAGCCAGATTGATAAAGAGGCTCTGGCTGCAGTAGCAGCAGTCAAAAATTCCACAATTCCTTTTTGGCCACCATTTCGAACTCATTACCGATCACAAGCCACTTTTGGGGCTCTTATCAGGGGACAGACAAACTCCACAAGTGCTGTCCCCCAGGATGACTAGATGGACATTGTTCCTGGTGGCCTATTCGTTCAAGCTGGTCTATCGCCCCGGTAAGACTTTAAGCCACGCAGATGCTCTCAGCCGCTGCCCTTTGCCGACTCTGGTTGAGGACCCAGCTCCAGTGCACGCAATCTTCGAAGTCAACGAACTTAAGCTACCTGTGACTGCAGATGACATCGCGGCACACTCCAAGAAAGATAAAATAATCGCCCAGGTTCTGGACTGGGTGGGGAGGGGGTGGCCGGATACAAAGTGTTCAGTTGATTTTGTCCCGTTTAAAACACGTCAACAGGAATTATCAAAACTCCAGGGATGCCTGCTGTGGGGTACCAGAGTCGTTATCCCAACCGCCCTTCGCGTACCCATATTGAAGGTGCTGCACGAGGGCCATCCGGGTATCGTGCAAATGAAGGCATTGGCTCGCAGTTACGTATGGTGGCCGGGGATGGACGATCAGATCGCAGAGTGGGTGAGCTCTTGTAAACCCTGTCAAGAATCTAGGGCGGCCCCACCAGCAGCCTCACCCACTAAATGGGAAAGCGCCAATGCCCCATGGTCACGGTTACACATCGACCTGGCCGGGCCTGTGCAGGGCAAAACTTTCTTGGTGGTCGTGGATTCGTACTCTAAATGGATAGACGTTGCTTTGCTTCCCACGACCACCACACAGGCAGTTGTTAAAGCCCTGACCCGACTTTTTGTAACTCATGGGCTTCCAGACACGATAGTCTCCGACAACGGGCCGCAGTTCACGTCCTGTGAATTTAGCATGTATGTCACGAATCTGGGCATCAGACACGTCCTCACGGCCCCCTTTCACCCCGCCAGTAATGGGATGGCGGAGAGAGCGGTCAGGTCGGCAAAGGAGGCACTAGCCAGATTCGGTCAGGAAAACTGGCATTCCAAGTTGTCCCGTTTTCTCCTCAGCCAGCATACAACTCCATGCACAAGCACTAACAAATCCCCGGCTGAACTCTTAATGGGGAGACGTTTAAGGACTACTCTTGACAGGCTGCATCCTCATTACTGCCCGGATACCCCCTTGGGGTCGGACAGCCAGGTACGAGACTTTGCCTTGCAGGACCCAGTTTTTGCAAGGAACTACGCAGGGGATCCATTATGGGTGCCAGGACAGATCGTGGCTATCACCGGTCCGAGATCCTACCGGGTCCAATTAGAGGACGGTCGCGTGTGGCGGAGGCACCTGGACCAACTACGCAGGCGGCGGAACGACCTGACCAGAGGTGAGCCGAATCCACCAACCAGCCCTCAAGTCCTCGCCCAGGTTCCAGAAGGGAGTTTCCTGAGGGACCGGACATTCCCATTCGAACAGAGTGAGCTGAGAACGGACCCGGACTGCCGACCCGAATCTCCATCACATCCACCCGGCAGAGACACCAACCATCCAGACCGAGCCGTTCTGCCGAGCCAGCCCGAATGAGGGGAGACTTCGCATTCCCAGGATCCAACACCAAGCCTAGATGACACCCCGGCGACCTCGGAGTCTTGCTCCATGGACTCGTTGCCCACCAGCAGTCTCCCTGAGCTACGACGTTCCGGTCGCCAGCGAAGTCCACCCTCATACCTCAAAGACTATGCATGTGCCCAGCTAGGGGGGAGGAGTGTTATGTCTTTAGGACTGGTTGGAGTTCCCAACCAGGTCCGCTGTTTGAGCGGGAGCATCAGCGGCTCCCATTGGTTGGCTCCGTTTGACAGTCGGCTATAAAAGCCGGCTGTCGAGCAGAGCCAGCCGTTGTTCGCTTGCAGTCTGCCTTGTTAGCTAGCAGACGCGACAACCCTTTATTCCCTGAATAAAGTCTGTTAGTTGTATGCTCTGGTCTAAGCCTCATCTATTCCTTCGCTCTACAACAGGAACCTCTGAACTGGTGCTGAGTGGTGAGAATCTGATGTCTGGAGGCCAGCAAGCCATGGGCGGAAAACCAGATGGCTGGTGGGGAGGTGGGGCAACAGGGGTGATACCGGTGGTAGATGGACTGATACTTGAAGAAGATCACGGCATTGGAGCCTTTCCTAAGTGTTCCCTGTCCTGCGAGGAGGTGGAGGGAAAGGAACCTCTGAACTGGTGTTATTTCCTGCCTCCTGCCTCCATGCATTGAGGAGGTCAAGCAGCTGCCAGCGATGCCCTCAGGTGAAGATGTTGTGAGGGGGAGTCTCGACCCCTCCCCTCAGGAGCTGCAAAGCACTCCCCTCCCCTCTGGCACCCGCCAAGCCTCCTCCTTCCTGCTGGGCATTTGAGCACTTCTGGCGAGGAGGAGGAAGAGAAGCAGGGTGGGAGGAGGTTTGGCGGCTGCCAGAGGGGCAGCAAGCGCTTTGCGGTTCCTGAGGGCAGGGGTTGAGCCTCCCCCTCACAACATCTTCACCTGAGGGCATTGCTGGCAGCCATTTCCTGTGGCTCAGGAGGTCCACGCTCTTCCTGCTGCTTCTCAGCCTCCTTGATGTGCTGAGGCACGAGACAGCAGCCACAACACAGGTTTATGAGGGAGATTGCAGGATTGCCTCACCTCCTCACCAGCCATCTGGTCTTCAGCACGTGGCTCATTGGCCTCCAGACATCAGATTCCCACCACCCAGCACCAGTTCAGAGATTCCTTTCCCCCCACCCCCACCCCCACCTCCTCACAGGCCAGGGAACACCTGGGAAGGGCTCTGATGCCACGATCTCCCACGTGCTACCCTCCTTCCCCATGCGCATCAGTCCATCCGCTGCCAGTATCACCCTTGTTGCAGACACAGGTGTCTGCGGCCTACCAAAATTTTCTCATGGCCCACCAGTGGGTCACGGGCCATCAGTTGGCGACCACTGGACTAGAAGACCTACAACTCTGTTATTCTATTCTATTCTATTCTATTCTATTCTATTCTATTCTATTCTATTCTATTCTATTCTATTCTATTCTATTTTCCTCTTCTATTCTATATTCCTATTCTATTCTTATTGTACCCTATGACTATTATTATTAAGTGTGGCACCTGATGACTCTTGACTCTTGACAAATGTATCTTTTCTTTTATGTATACTGAGAGCATTTGCACCAAGACAAATTCCTTATGTGTCCAATCACACTTGGTCAATAAAGAATTCTATTCTATTCTATTCTATTCTATTCTATTCTATTCTGTTCTATTCTATTCTATTCTATTCTATTCTATTCTACTGTGTTCTGTTCTATTCCATTCCATTCCATTCCATTCTATTCTATTCTATTCTATTCTATTCTATTCTATTCTATAAGGCATTTCCATTCAGAAACCATTGGTAACAGCCAGGGTAGCTATTCCATTGCTTTTAAAGACGTTGCAAAAATGATTGACCTTTTGGTGGCTTATCAACAAATCAAATTTCAAACAGAACATGGTTTAAAATGACATGTGATTACGTGTAACTTTTCCCACGTCTTGCCAACAGACTTTGGAAAATCTATCTGAGAAAAAACTCTTTACTCTGTCACGTAGTGACTAAATCCCATCCTTTTTGGTGGGAACATAGTTTCTAATCTTAGAATCTGGATCGGTAGCTTCCTTCCTATTACCCAGGTTTATCTCCTATGATTTTTCACTTTCTGTGTTAAAGCCTACTTAGATCCAAAGCCAAGTGATGAAATAAAGGTTAAACAAATTGCTGGGCTAGAAAAATAAGAACAAAACAAAACAAAAACTGTCAGATTTTGAAGGCAAGTCATTTTCCTATGACTTATAACTCCCCCACTTCCGCGTAGCCTTTGGCATCACAAAGAGCCTTGCCTTAATTATAAACATGATTGAAGAAGCCACAAAGGGAAACCATACTGTATGAGAACTGGCTAAGTGTTGCTTTGCTGATTACACAGGGGCGCTATCAAAGCCAACACAAAACTAGGGTTGCAGGGCAGTTGGGCTGGGAGCCACCGGCAATGCAGTCAATGCATGGGAGTGAGTTTGGAAGCGGATGTAATTCTGCCAGATTGAATTCTCCGTGGAGAACCTCTCCCACCTTTGCTTTAGGCCTGCCATGAAAGGAAGCAGGAGACAAACGTGAACCTCCATCCCAAGAGGCCGAGAAGCAGAATTCACTGTGCAACCTCCTGGCTTTTTATTTCAATGACAGGAAGAGGAAGTGGTGGTGGGGGAGATATTATCACAACAGTGAAGCTGATTGCTGGCAAAGGCTGAGAAACCTTCAGGCACTCCTATGCGGATCTCCTGAGTTGCTGGTGGCTACTATTTAGTCACTGGGCCAACCTTCGGGAGGAAGTTTGGCCATGATGCTAACATGGAATCTATGAAAGGTCATGAAAGGACATAGAGGCATGAGAGACATAGAGTTTAGTCTCTAGAAAGAGTGCAGAGAAGAGCAACAAAGATGATTAAGGGTTTGGAGGTCCACAAGTCTTAAGCTTGCCAAGTTTGAAGACCCTTGTGGTAGAGTAATACAAGAAGAGGAAATGCATCACAGGAACAATAGAGTTGAAACCTGGAAGGGCAATGTGATATAGAAAACCACTACAATAGAGGGGAATGATAGAGCTGCATATAAGATAGAGCAGAGGACTTCAAACTTGACAGCTTTAAGACTTGTGGACTTCGACTCCCAGTATTCCTCCTCCAGTCATGTTAGCTCAGGAATTCTGGGAGTTGAAGTCCACAAGTCTTAAACTTGCCAAGTTTGAAGTCCCTTGGTCTAGTCTTACGATGTGAAAGACATGGGATGACATGATAGCAATCTTCCAATATTTGAGGGGCTGTCAAAGAGAAGAGAGGGTCAACCTATTCTCCAAAACACCTGAAAGCAGGACAAGGACCAATGGGTGGAAATAAATCAAGGAGAGAAGCAACCTAGAACTAAGTGGAAATTTCCTGGCAGTTAGAACAATTAATCAGTGGGGTGGCTTGTCTTCAGAAATTATGTGTGCTCCATAACTGGAGGTTTTTAAGAAGAGATTGGACAGCTATCTGTCTGGAATGTTATAGGGTCTCCTGCTTAAGCAAGGGGTTGGACTAGAAGACCTCCAAAGTCCCTTCCAACTCTATTACTCTGTGTTATGTATGGTTAGCATAACATCCAAATGTGTGCTATGGTGATAAACATATCTGGGGTCATCTCCTTTTGTGAATCCTTCCCTAATTAGACAATTTTTAAAAAGGGATTATTTCAATTAAAATTGAATATGAAACAAGCCCATTGCAAAGCATGCTTTTTGTTCTCAGAAAATGAAAAATATTCCACCTAGCATGAATACCACTGGAAAATACGAAGGATTTTCCTTATGATTATAATCCTGACATTTGTGAAGTAGAATACTCCAAAAAGCCTAAAACATTAAAGTAACCTTTAACTCTCTTTCTTTAAAATAATAATAATAATAGGGGGGAGAGAAATGACTGTATTTGAAACCCTCCTCCCCCCATATCACAGTTCTCCTGTGTTATGTGAATCCACCCACTGTGTTCTTTTGAAACAACCAAAGACACACAAAAATAAAGCATCATCTGCATTCAGGCTGTGTGGAAAAATTCCCTACCCTTGCTGGATTCTATTATCTTCATTCTTCAAATGCTTAGTCAGTTGAAACAGTAAAAGGAAAAAAATCAACGACCTTCTGGGAATCCCAATGTTTTCAGATATGTTAAAAAAAAAGCTTAGGCAAACATGCTTAGTGGACACAGAATGCTCTCTACTTTCTTGAAGAAGAGGAGGATTAGATCTTGAGAGGTGGCTTGGTAAGATGGTAGGTCCTGAAAGATGGACCATTCTGGGCTTCAACATTTCTTATTATTCATTCATCCCGCCCCTCCCCTTCTGAAAAGCTAAACCTAAAGCAATTAACAATCAACTCTTTCCGCCCACATCCTATGGTTTCATTGATCCAACTGTCACAGTTGTGGAGTCTCTCACTACAAGCAAGACACCCTACAAGTGAATTACTTGTTGTGTATATGTATATGTGTATATGTGTATATCATTGGCAATTATGTGTTAGATTGCACCAAACTCACCACCAGCACCTCTTCATCCTCTCTCTCTTTTTTTTTGTTCCTCTTCCTCTTCTCTCTCTTTCTCTGTCTCTGTCTCTCTCTGTGTGTCTCTCTCTCTGTTTCTGTCTCTGTCTCTCTCTGTCTCTCTCTCTCTCTCCATTTCCACTTAACAGTCAGTCTTACTCCAACACGTCTACTCTCCTTTTCATTATTTTCCCAGTCTCACCACAATTTTGCAATTTTCAAGAGCTTGTAATTACCCCGAGATTAGCATTCAAAATACCTTGGCAAAATCCACATAGTTCTTGCTTTCTTCATCTTGCTCAGTTCAATCAGAATCAAGTTGGAAGGGACCTCGGAAGTTTTCTAGTCCAGCCCCCTGGTCACGCAGGAGATCCTATATCATTTCAAACAGGTGGTTGTCCAGTCTCTTTTTTAAAAAAAGGAACTCCAGTGATGAAGCACCACCTCGTAACTTCTGAAGGCAAGCTGTTCCACTAGTTAATTGTCCTCACTGTTAGGACATTTCGCCTTAATTCCAGGTTGTTTCTCTCCTTGATTAATTTCCATCCATTGCTTCTTGTCCTGCCCTCAGGTGCTTTGGGAAATAAATTGAGCCCCCACCTCTTTGTGGCAGCCTCTCAAATACTGGAACACTGACATCATGTCCCTCCTAGCCCTTCTTTTCTCTAGACTAGCCAAGCTCAAATCCTGCAACCTTTCTTCATACGTTTTTGTCCCCATGCTTTTACTCATCTTAGTTGCTCTTTTCTGGACTTTTTCCAACATCTCAACATCTTTTTTTTTTTTTTTTTTGTAATGTGGTGACCAAGACTGGATGCAGTATTCCAGGTGTGGTCTTACTAGGGTTTTATAAAGTGGTACTAATACTCACATGATTTTGATTCTATACCTCTGTTTATGCAACCCAGGATTGGATTAGCTTTTTTGGCTACTGCTGCACACTGCTGGCTCATATTTAAGTGAGTCTCACAGTTACTGTTTTTGAACCAGGTTTTGAAAAGAAAAACTGAGTTGATGTATTGTTCCAGAAGTATGTGACATACATAGATCACCAACGTAGAACGTCACTACACCAGCAACCTGTCACTCAGGCAGCTCAAAAGCTAGCTAAAACATTTGTCTCAGGCAACCACCTATGTTCACTTTAAATCTGCCTCATTGCTTGTTAAAGGGAAGACCATTGGTTTGAAAAAGGGGTAGAAGAGGCCATTTATCTTAACGTTGACATAAATATTAACAACAGCCCTCTCTCAACAGAGGGGAGGGACAGGTAACCACTTCCCTCCTGTCTACAACACAATTCTTCCAGCAGGTCCAAGAGGGTTCCATACCCATTTGCTCTTTGATTCAGGTGACCCTGAGGGCACAGATAAACTCCAAGTAGCCTCAAGAGTTCTCAGGAAGAGTGCAAATGACCAGAGGACTGCAAAGAAATATGATAGTTCCAACCCTCTCCCCATCCATCCTGTCAGAACGAAACCTTCCATCCCTCGCACCATCCTGCCAGAACTGATTAAGCTTCTTGGGATGAGAAGCAAAATGTCTTCTTTTTCCTCAAGGAAAAAAAAAAACGGTCTACCTGCATTTTGAAAAAAACACCTTTGAGATCACTATGACCTGGATGACTGAGAATCTCCACAGACATTAAAGGGAACAGTTAGCTATTTTGATTTGGTGATGGTGTGAGAGGAGAAACACAGCCCTAGTAATCCGCCAATGACTCTCCTTTGCGTCTGCTGCGTTAAAAATAGCACTTTTTCCAGTTAGTTACTGAAACAGAGTTTATCTATCAGGACTGTGCAGATTATGCCAGCCTCGTTTTCTGCTGACTCAAGGAAGACAGCTGTGAGGAAGAGCCCTCAGGCATATAAAAGTGCTGGAGAAATTATTGAAAAATAGGAAATTCCTCAGTCGAATTGCCTGCTTCAGGAAGATGCCCAATAATAAGGTGGTTAAAATGTGGATTGAAAATCTGGAAGACTAAAAATAAATAAATAAAAACTAGGTCAAGAGCCAATGTCTTTTCTCCAGTTCAGAATTAAGTTCAGTTAATTAAATTCTCAAGTTCAGAATTAAATTGTTTTGGAACTTCTTTCATTTTGTATTATAAACCGCTCTGGCACTACTTTCATTTTGAAACCACTTTCATACATTATAGAGTTCCCTTTCTGGGATTAAGAGCTGCCCGTGTTATAATGATTAGCCAATGGAATGAATACTGATAAATATTAAGCTCCATCTGTTCTGAAATTTTCTTAACCACTTCTTTTTCCAGGTGTACTTGAGAATTTCTCTGGAGATGTTAAAGGCAACAGAGGTGGAAATGTTTTCTTATTATGTAACTTCCCATTGCTGAGAAGTTTCCCTTAAAAAAGAAGTGTTTTTTCTGAGGCCATCTCTTGTGGTTTAATGAAAGAGTTTGAGGCGAATAGACTGTATACTGCTAGGAAAGACTGTGGATATTCTCATTGACCTGCTGGCCCCCATATCAATAAATATGTGCAAATACATAACTACAGTAACCACCTATGAACATTTCAATGATGCTATAGAGCACTGCACACCAAAACAATTAGACACAAGAATAGATTTTTCTCGAATGCCATCACTCTACTAAACAAATAATTCCCTCAACACCATCAAACTATTTACTAAGTCTGCATTACTATCACTATTACTATTAATCCTCCTATCCTTCCTTTCACCCATCTACTCCCACTTATAACTGTATGACTGTAACCTTGTTGCTTGTATCCTAACGATTTTCATTGACTGTTTCCTAGTATGATTTGATTGCTTATTAGTACCCTATGACTATCATTAAGTGTTGTACCTGATGATTCTTGACTCTTGACGAATGTATCTTTTCTTTTATGTGCACTGAGAGCATTTGCACCAAGACAAATTCCTTGTGTGTCCAATCAGACTTGGCCAATAAAGAATTCTATTCTATTCTATTCTATTCTATTCTATTCTATTCATCAAAGTTCTCTTCTCCTTTCAGGAAAAATGAGTTTCCTTCCATCAGAGCAGAATGGGACAACTTGCCACAGCCAACTCACTTGGGGCAACTTGCTGAGGAACAATTCAACAATTCAATTTCATTATTTAAATTTAATTTTAAAGATATTTTAAATTTTTGCCATTCACATTTTATTTTCTCCCTCCTTTGGCAATCGTTTCTTTAATTATTCCATTAGACTATTTCTTCAATATTAGTTTAACTCTTGTACCATGGCAAGTTGTCCTGCAACAAGTTGGACATGTCAAGTTGGACATGGTGAATTGGCTATAGCAAGTTGGCTGTGGTGAGTTGACAGTGGCGAGTGGGTCACCGCAGGCTGGCCAGGGTAAGTTGGCCATGATAAGTTGGCGATAGTAAGTTGGCCATGGTAAGTTGACCATGGTTGTAGACCCCCATCAGAGTGGATGAGAATGGGTAGTAGAAAGAAACACAAGAGGATTCCTCGCCTTCATAGATATGTAGACACCCACAGAGACCTAAACAGACAAGATGACAAGCATCTTTCTACCATACAATATTCATCCCACTCCATAATTGGCACAGTCACCCACAAATCCACAGCTCCAGGCTTTGATTTAAAATCAACTTGTGTTTGCAACAGAAGACTTGGGGCAACCCAAATGACAAGTTTAGCAGGGCTTGTTTTGTTTGTTTAATCAATATTTCAGAGGGGAACGAAGCAGTCGATCTTTGCACTGACAACAGTGGGAAGGAAGACTGTCTTCTCCACACACTCGCATCAATTAAAATTAAGGGCTTAATGAATAAAAGATGATGAGACTAATTGAAGCCAAAAAAAAAAAAAAAAGCCCAGCCCACCATCCTTTGTGGAATTACCCCGGCCAAAGAATTTTCCACTGCCTTTGTGCAATGAATAACCATCTTGGGTTTGTTGTTTTTTAAGCCTATAAATAACCGCTTTATGCACCACTGAGAAACTGCAACTTTGTTTTGTAATTGAGGCACGCTTGAGAGTCAGAAAACGGCGGCACATGGCATATAGACGGAGAAGGAGTGCAAATACTCAAAGCTGGGTGCAATTAGAAGAAGCACATGGACTCCAGATGCTGACTGTGGGGAGAAATGCGGTGGGACTCATCACAACCCTATTGAAACTACTAAGAACTGCAATATTACAATCAGGACCAGTTTTTTATATTTCACTGGGCAAAGTGCTGCTGAATATAAGGGTGTTGTTGTTGTTTTTAAGTTTGAAACACAACCACCCTTTCTTTGCAATTTTTGCAAATCTGGTATATATTTCCCCCAAAAACTGTACTTGATCTGTAGGCATGGTATAGGAAAATTCCATTACAGATTTCTCCCTAAGGTTGTATGTCTGTGGAGATTCGCAGTCATCCAGGTCATAGTTATCTCAAAGGTGATTTTTCAAAAGGCAACTGGACTTGTCTTTTTTTCTCTCTTGAGGAAAAAGAAGAAAATGTTTTCCTTTGCATCCAAGACGCTTCATTAGTTGTAACCTTTCAAATGCAGACACTAAATGAAGACAGCAAAATCCACATTTTGGATGGAGACGAGCATTAGTTTGAAAGAGAGGCATAAAAGAATAAGGTAAAAGAAAGAGAGAGGTAAAAGGGTGGTGGGTTGGACTAGAAGACCATCAAGGTCCTTTCCAGACTTACGATTCTAGGTTCTATGCCTTTTGATATCTTAGCACAGTATGCTGATATTGTTAGGAATGATAGTCACCTAACAGTTGGATTGGAAATATATAAACCAGGATAGACATTTAATACTGTCTCTTTAAGGGAATGCTAGAATTGTAATTGGGTGTGGTTCCTCAAACGGCCATAAAATGGAGCCAGAAACCTTAGTTGTTTAGTCCTGTTGTTGAGAGTGTTGCCGTTCCTGCATTTCCCTATTGACTGTTGCTGATCGTCGTTATTCTTGGATTTGATGTGAGTCTATTTACTGAACTGTTTATGATACTGGACTTTGTTACTGGATTATCCCTAGACTGAATACTGACTGCTATAACCATGTATGACTTGGACCGCTTGTTGGACTTTGCTTAACAGTTTACTGGAAGTAAAAAACTACGTTTTACTATATAGTGTATCTGTGTGCTGGTTGTGTGTTATTCTTCACTACTCTCACTACGTCTCCCTGTGTGCGCTCATTCTCCTAATGGTGAATTACCTCAACAGATATAAGTAAATTTGGTTGGTTTATGGTTCAGGGTATTAAATGATCCATGTAAATGTGTTAATTCCATAATAATATACACAATCCTGTATAAGCATAGCCTATGATTTCCAGTACTCCAATCAACATAGAAAATGTTGAAGAACCAACTTTCTCCAATTGTTATTACCCACCCTACCAGGTCTGGCAAAAGTACCATGCTCTGGATTTTATCCATTATAGAATGCCATCCAGAGGCCCTGAAAGTGGTTTAGGAACCAGGAAACGTGCCTTTTCAGCCATGGTATCAGCCCTTTGGAATTGCATATCACCGAAAGTTAGATTGTCCTCAACCCTACTAGCCTTTTAGAAACCTGGTGATAGGAGAAAGCGGAGTAGTTGACTCCACATATGTTGGTTCTTAAGGAACCATTTTAAATTCTTTTTGTTGTTGTTGTTGCTTTTGTTATTTTTAATTTATTGTGTTAATTTTTGCTAGCCAGAGACACATTTGATAGGATGGGCAGCCACATAGTCCAATTGGATGGATGGGTGGGTGGATGGGTGGAGAGAGAGAGAGAGAGAGAGAGAGAGATGATTGATAGACAGAAAGCTAGATGATTGATAGATATAAATAGATACTTTTCTTTACTTTACTTTATACTTTATTGTCATGGTACGTATATAAACAGTATACACATACAACGAAATTCACATAACACCCAGAGACCAGACACCAACACACACACACACACATACACACACACACATGACAATCCCCAACATACCCCAACCCACCAAATTCCCTGCCCCCTAAAAACACACAAGCATCCACACAACAGACCAAGTAGTACTGTCCAACAGCTCACTGATGCTGGTCCTTAAGTTCATTGTTAACTGCAATTATAGTTCTGGGATAAAAACTGTTCAGAAAAAGTGTGATCCAAGTTTTAATTGTTCTGTATCTTCTGCCAGAAGGCAACAGTTCACAAAGATTGTAAGCAGGATGATTGATTAGATAGATAGGTAGGTAGGTAGGTAGGCAGACAGGCAGGCAGGCAGGCAGTCAGACAATCATGCTGAAATTGTGGAGATAAGATGGTCACCAGTCTTTGAGTTGATCTCCCATGAAGAGCTGTCTATTCAGTTGCTCTATCCTACCCTCCAAGAACCTTGCTTAAAACTTTCCTCTCCTTTGCTTGCCACCCTTGATTAAAATAAAAGGGACAAACAATCCATTTGCCCTCAGCAAAATTCTTCTGCAGGCATAATAAATAAAACAATAAATATGTAAATAAAAAGTAAACAACTCTCTTTGCTCATTCCAAGTTGAATAAGCAACTGCGCTGGGATAGCTGGAATAATGCATGTGCTAAGGAACTCATCACTGCTGTTGCCAAAGAGCCCTCAAATCCAATGACTTTTTGAAACTTCCAGTTGATTGCAAGACTTCTTGGGGACAGAAAAAGAAATAGAAGAATGTCCAAATATGCTATCAGTGCTGACCACATTTCCAAACAAGCTTTCGGTCGCTTTTCTATTTTTTAAGTGTCAAATGTTTCCATGGTAGTTTTGGAAAACTCTTGGTAGTTCAAAATTAGAAGGAGCTGGATTTATGCTTTGCATGCATGGGCTGGAGTCAATTGAGACCCCACCCAGTTTCCACAACTTAGAAAAGCTGCCAAATTTTGTCTACCAAATCCATGACCTTTGCAAGTTGCCTTTAATGTGGAAGGGCCACGATTCCAAGTTTATCAGCCTGTCTAGAGACAGAAATGCCACCGTTAAATCTTTCACAGTCTTGCGTAGGTCACCTCATGTAGAGATGAATACCTGTGATGACCCGGGATGTGGCACGTAAGCAACACAACCAGGTCAAAGGTAAAGGTTCCTCTTGCACATCCATGCTAGTCGTTTCCAGCTCTTAGGGGGCAGTGCTCATCTCCGTTACAAAGCCAAAAGGTCAGGGCTGTCCGAAGATGACTCCGTGATCATGTGGCCAACATGACTAAATGCTAAAGGCACACAGAATGCTGTTGTCTTCCCACCAAAGTGGTCCCTATTTTTCTACTTGCATTCTTTACATGCTTCCGAACTGCTAGGTTGGCAGAAGCTGGGACAAGTAACAGGAGTTCATTCCAAGACGTGGTGCTAGGGATTTGAACCACTGAACTGCTGGCCTTTCTGATCAACAAGCTCAGCACCTTAGCCATTGAGCCACCGCATCCCTTAACACAACTAGAGAACATGTCTAACTCCCCTTTATTGCTCCAAACATTACCACATTCACTACAGGTCCCGAACCAAAGCTCTCACCTGCACCTTCAGAAGCCTTTGGCTATGAGTAGTCCGGTAAGCAAGGCTAGCCACACAGCAACCAGGGCCAGCAGCCCAATAAGCCAGGTTTAGCCAAACAGCAACCAGAGCAAGAAGTTCAGCAAAGCTGGCAAACTGGCCAAGCCCCACAAGACAGAGCACAGCAATCTCCAGGCGTTGGTAAGTGCACACGAGGCTCCACAGAGCCAATGCTTGTTCCAGACAAATGCCCCTCCCACTGGCACCTCCTTACATCTCAGTCCCCAGGTGTGCCTTGTGAAAGGGGGCAGGGCCCTCTCCTCCCTCGTAGCTGGCTCAATCTGCATTGATCTCGCCGTCTCTCTTCCCTCCTTGCTCTCGGATCAGGAGGACGGGAGTCATTGCTTCTCTCCTGAGCTCTCTCTGTCTTCAGGCCTTACTAATTCAGAAAAGCCTTGCCTGGACTGGCTCTGCCCTTTCCCAGTTTCCTCCAAGGCCAATGGAACTGCCCTCTCAATCTCTGTTGGCTCTTGTTCCAGCTCATCTTCCCCTGCTGATTCAGACTCCGACAGGAGCATGACAATACCCAGGAAGTCAAGGAGTCCCAAACCAGCAAATTAAACAAGGATGATCATTTGAATAACCTACGCAGGCTGCTTGCTAAAAATCAACAGCACGACATTATATAAGATATAGTGGCAGGATTCACCCAGCCATACAGGTAGTCCTCGACTTACAACTGCACCTGGATCCACAATTTTCAATGCTAACCAAGACAGTTGTTAACCGGAGGGCCAGCCAATTTTACAACCTTTTTGGCCTTGGTTGTTAAGCGAATCACTGCAGTCGTTAAGAGAATCACACTATGATTAAGCAAAACCAGCTTTTCCCTATCAACTGTGCTAGTGGAAAGCCATCTGGGAAGGTTGCAAACATCACATGACCCTGGGATGCTGCAATCCTGGTAAATCCATGAAAGAAAGAAAGAAAGAAAGAAAGAAAGAAAGAAAGAAAGAAAGAAAGAAAGAAGGAAGGAAGGAAGGAAGGAAGGAAGGAAGGAAGGAAGGAAGGAAGGAAGGAAGGAAGGAAGGAAGGAAGGAAGGAAGGAAGGAAGGAAAGATAATGTATGCCATTTGATTTTATTTAATTTTTTTGTATCCAAAGTATGCTTCTCTTAAAAAACCAAAAGTAAGTCCTCTTATCTCCAGGCTAAGTCTGAATTCCACAAAGAATGAAAAGATACTAATTGGAACAATTTTGCAATCTGCTCTCTAGCACCACCTTATGACCAGAAGGTGTCAAAATGCACAAGCCCTGGTAAAATTGTACAAAAGGAAATCCAGTATCAAAGATGGTAGAAATGAGAAATTTAATCTAAGAATTGAAGCGAAGGTGTGGTTTCTGAAGATAGAACAATACACTGAAAAATACAGGTTTAGCAACTATTGAGGTAACAGAGGCCGTACCTTTATTAGAGAACAAAATCCATTGCAAATTCTCATTGATATGCCCTGCAATTTTCACTTGGAAGTGCAGATAGTCCTGCACTACGTGATAAAAATGAGAAAAAGAAGCAGAAGTTTTAAAAAAAATGGAGTGTGATGATAGCAATCTTCAAATATTTCAAGAGCTGTCGCAGAGAAGAGAGGTATTCTCCAAAGCAGCTGAGGGCAGAACAAGAAATAATGGGTGGAAACCTATCAAGGAGCGATCCAACCTAGAACTAAGGAAAAATTTCCTGCCAGTGAGAATAATTACTCATTGGAATGGCTTACTACCAGTGGAGTACTACCAGAAACATGTACGATAATGACTTATTTTTGGCCAATAACAAAAGCCAAGAAGGTGGCTTCATGGTAGTCTAAAATCTAAAACTCTACTACTAGTAGTAGTAATAGTAGTAGTGGGAAGAGGAGGAGGAGGTGGTGGTGGTGGTAGAGGAGGAGGAGGAGAAGAAAGAAGAGGAAGGGAGGGAGGGAGAGAGGAGGAGGAGGAGGAGAGGAGGAGGAAGGGGAGGAGGAGAAGGAGGCTGGAGAGACACTGGACCCAGTCTAAAATCTAAAAATCAAGGAGAAGGAGAAGGAGCAAAGTAACAATTTTCCAGGGAACGTAGACCTAAGGAAATATGGCCCATGGCAACTAGCCACAGAAATGCTGACATTTGATCTCTTGGCTCAAAGGAGGCAAACAGCTGGCTTTCCCTCCTCCACCTTTTAATCATTCAGTATCAACTGTTGCTGGTAGGACACCAAAGCCCAAACCACGGGGGTCATTTTTGGTGGCAGACCTGAATGCTCTTTTCCTTATAAGCCAACTTGGCTGCTGGCAAAAGGCGACAGTAGATTTCCACATTCTTGTCTTCACTCTTAGATCAGCATATTGGCTGCCAAAGTATAGAGGTGAAGGTGCATCTTCCAATGTGTCGCCTAAGGTGATCTGATAGCTGAAAATTTTGAAATGGTTTATTCTTCTTGAAGGAGGCAAAGGATCTATAGATCATTTCCAGATACTGCAGACTAAAGATTGAACCCATATACACCTGCAACACAACATTTGTGTTGGGGTTTCTAGCCAACAGCCCAGAATAATTCTTAACTAGGTTGTGAAACGGAGATGTGGGAGTGAAAGTTTTTCAAATTAGTCTTTGATTCCAGGAAGAAGTGATGACTAATGGTTAGGGGAGAAGAGAAACATCAGGACTTGAAGAGATGTGAATTGGGGGGACCTTAAGAAATTAAGGATCTCCTAGTATTAATGGCAATTTTCATTTTTCCTAACAAAGTTTTGACCACCATCAATCAAAAAAGATATGGTCTATGGCTGTAAAAACTCCAAAGAGATAGATAGAGAGACAGAGAGAGACAGAGAGACAGAGAGAGACAGAGAGAGACAGAGAGAGACAGAGAGACAGAGAGAGACAGAGATATATAAATATATATGCTCTTTAGGATTATCTGGCTCTGCATTTACTTTTAAGAGTGAGCAGAGAAGACAAAACCAAAGGATTTATGCTCTTAGAGATAGTTATGAACAGGCTGGGAGCAGGCAACTATGTAGCCTCCAGATGTTTAATTATATAACTTATCTCAGTCAACCCAAGCTTGTCCTCTTCACTGTTCAGCTGTCCTGGCTCAGACACAAGACATTTTCACCTCTTCTGCACACCATCCTTTTCAGACTGGAAATAGCAAAAATTCACAGCCTCCATTCTTTCCCCCTCAAGTGCCTAAGTAGATTCACAAGGATACAAAAACTCCTTCAATACATTAAGCTTTAAGATGGCTCACTTACTTGGTCTTATGGTGTCAGCCTTTCTGATGAATTGATTCTGCCCCCCCACCCCAAAAAATGTTTATTCAACAATTGTTTATTCTTGATTAACCAAGCCATAGCATAGAACAAGGTGTGTTCCTGGTCAGAGTAGAGGCCTGTGGACAGCTTCTCTCTCTGTATGCAAACACTGTCCACATACAAGCAATGTTAACAGCATAATTGTTTCATATAATGCAGAAGAGCTTCATTCTACCCTGATATAATCGTGTGAATTAAACAGGGCAGCAGAGACAATGGATCTATTACAGGCAGGAAAGCAATAATATCTCGTGCTGGTGATCACTATCCATCAGCAATGAAGTTATGGGAAAATATATGCATTTTTGGTAAGTAGGCCAACCAAATCATGGCTACAAATAAAATAGGCAACCATTAGAGGCCAGTAAGGAAGTCTTGCTGGCATCTAACGGTCATCTCAAGTCTGGGAGTTTTACTCCCGCTTTTAGTAGTTTGTTTCAGCTCAGGGCAAATGGAGTGGAGTGGAGTGGATGTTCATGGAGATTCTCAGTCTTCCAGGTCATGGTTGTCCCAAAGGTGCTTTTTTCAGGAGCCAACTGGACTTTCTGTTTTTTCTTTGAAGACATTTCTCTTCTCATCCAAGAAGCTTCTTCAGCTCTAAAAAAAGCTTCTTAGATGAGAAGTGAAACATCTTCAAAGAAAAACCAGAAAGTCCAGTTGCCTCTTGAAAAAGCACCTTTGGGTATTCCAGACAAATGCCTATTCTTTTTTTTTTTAAAAAAAAACCTCCAGCAATGGAGCCCCTACAACCCCAGGATCCAAAGTGTTCCTTTGACTAATTGTTCTCACTGTCATGCAGAACTAAAAGTTGGATAAGGCAGAAACCCTGAGAGATGCCCAAGAAAGCCTGCACATCTATGACACTGCACTGCCTAGGTTAACCCAACAAATGCCTTCAATCTTTATTGGTATTACCAGTTCTCAAGATGGGACTTGCATCAGATCATCCAAGGCAGGAACAAATATTACCACCACCATCCTACCATTCATGAAGAGGCATCCATTCTTGGTTTCTCTTCTGATGGCCTCTCTCCCTCTCTCTCCCTCTCTCTCTCTCTCTCATATTTGCCTCTTTAGAAATGCACTGTGCCTGAAAAGATTTGTCTAAACAAAAACAGCAAAGCATTTTGAAGCTCGGCTGCTCGTGATATTTAATACTTTGATTGGACAAAGCCGTAGGAAGCACACAGCCTTGGCCTGTGGAAGGAAGGATTATATGACCGCCCACCCCAAAGTTTTTTCCATGACTTTCTAGCCAGGGAGCCAGAGAAAAAAGTTTCCCTTGCTTGCAACAACTGGTTTCAGGTTGATGACAATACATAAGGAAGCTCCAATTTCCTTTCCTTCAATGGGCCAAATTCTCAGGAAGGCTATCAGACAAGAAAGAGGCTGTTTGCCAGAGGCTGGAAAAGAGAAGACAAGTTCTCTGCCTGGGTTGTGATAAAGCCTAATGAATATCTAATCTGGAATATATTAGCAAAGTTGATTACTGATGTAATCAGTTGATTATGTCATAGCAGAAAAGCACTTTGTTGGTAGCCCCCTGCTATTCTTACTTACTTTATTGAAATGGTTTTTTTTTAAATTGCATTCTCATCATTCAGAAATGCCTATATCAACCTGACTATATCAACATTCTCAAGCCAGGAGAAAAAAAGAGTGAATGTATTCATTTTACCTAAAGGGTTGAGCCCATTTTCCAATTATCGGTCTCCTGTTGAGGCTATAGCTCATTTTTTACACCTCAACGTTTGCCTGAAATTTTATTTTTCCCCAAGCAATATTGCATCCATACCCATAAACTTTATACATGCCAATTACTTTTTTATTTATACAGAGAAAATACACTGCATCAAGAGAGGCATAGTATCAAAATCATGTGAAGTGTTAGTAGTGCTTTATACTACTTTAGTAAGACCACATTTGGAATACTGTACCCAGTTTTGGTCACCTTGATACAAAAATGTTGAGACCCTAGAAAAAAGACAAAGAAAAGCAACAAAGATGATTAGGGGACAACAAAGATGAATGGGTGGAGGAACTGGGTATTTCAACTCTAATGAAGAGAAGGACTAGGGATGACTTGATAGCAGTACTTGAGGGTCTGTCATAGAGAAGAAGTGGGCTAACCCATTCTCCAAAACACCTGAGGGCAGGACAAGAAGTAATGGATGAAAACTTATCAAAGAGACACTTAACCTAGATTTAAGGAGAAATTTCCTGACAGTGAGAACAATTAATTAATGGAATGGCTTGTCTCCAGAAGTTGTGGATGCTCCATTGTGAGGTTTTAAAGAAGAGATTGGACAGCCATTTCTCCAGAATGGTAAAGGGGTATGGACTAGAAAACTTCCAAGTCTGGGTTTTGTTTTTGTTTTTTGTATTCTAGTCAGTACACTTATTTATTTTTTATTTATTTTTATTTATTTATTTTATTTGTCAATCGTTTACAAGATAATAGGTATAAATATAAACATGAGTAAGAATACAGGAAATAGGTACGAATAAATGGGGACAATAGGACAGGGATGGGAGGAGGGACGGTCACGGTAGGCAGGATGGTGCACTTATGCACGCCCCTTACAGACCTCTTAGGAATGGGGTGAGGTCAATAGTGGATAGTTTGAGGTTAAAGTAGTGGGGGTTAGAGGATGTAACAACAGAGTCAGGTAGTGCATTCCAGCCATTGACCACTCTGTTGCTGAAGTCATACTTCCTGCAATTGAGCTTGAAGCTTTAGTTGGGACACATATAGCATTTCCTACAAGACACTACTCACCAATTTCACACACTTTGGCCAGTATCCTACAAGCACAACCAAAACTCGTTTTCATAAGCATCTACCTAGTATTGGTCATATTGACACAAAAAGCACCATGATGCAAATAGTGAGAATTATATTATTTGCATCTGTTGCCTCTGCTTGTTATGAGAACACCATCAATTATATAATGATGTGGAAGACATCACTTGCCCCTTGCCCCCTTTGTAGATACCCTTGTCCAGTTACCCCAAGCATGGTTATGGTGTTATGCAATGAAGTCAACACAATGTTGCATGCATCAGACTAAGTAGAAGGTACAAGCAATGTATTGACATATCCTGAGAAGTATTAGGAAGATAAGAAGAGTAAATTGAGAGAACAATAGGGCATAACAAATGAAATGAAATGTAAGTATGCTGCAAGTTTATGAAACTCAAAATAAGAAAAGATGTGACCGTTCTGAATGAAGGTGCCCTGATCTTCTGGAGTGTGATTAACAAAGGCATGCGTGGTAGTGAAAGTGTATATAAGTAAATTATATTATTATATAATATATATGAACCATGGTGGTGCAGTGGCTAGAATGTAATACTGCAGGCTACTTCTGCTGACTGCCAGCTGCAGTTCAGCAGTTCAATTCTTGCCAGGCTCAACTCTTCCATCCTTCCAAGATGGGTAAAATGAGGGCCCAGATTGTTGGGGGCAAGTGGCTGACTCTGGAAACTGCTTAGAAAGGACTGTAAAAGCACTGTGAAGCAGTATATAAGTCTAAGAGCTATTGCTTTTGCTCTCTATTTCTCCCCTGCCTGCCTGCCTGCCTGCCTGCCTGCCTGCCTGCCTATCTGTCTGTCTGTCTGTCTATCTATCTATCTATCTATCTATCTATCTATCTATCTATCTATCTATCTATCTATCTATCTATCTATCTATCTATCTCGGGTAGACTCAGCCTTCCATCCTTCTGAGGTGGGTAAAATGAGGACCCAGATTGTTGAGGGCAATAGGTTGACTCTGTAAACCACTTAGAGAAGGCTGTAAAGAACTGTGAAGCAATATATAAGTCTAAGTGCTATTGCTATATATAAATTAAATTATAAATAAATCAGCTAGAACTTCTGTAAGCCACCCGGAATCACTGTGAGTGAACTGGGTGACCATACAAATTTACTAAATAAATAAAATGTATATCAGAAATTGGTCTCATCTAAGGGGGCTGAACTAGAAGACCTCTTAGATCCCAGCTCATTCTATTCTATTTTATTCGATTCGATTCGATTCTACTCTACTCTATTCTAAAGATGCTATGGTTTGGTGTATTTGAGATAGCTGGTATAGTCAGGGAAGCAACCAGAACAAGCAGTTCTTAAGCACAAAGTCCACTGGGTTGATCTTGGGTCAGTCCCTCTCTCTCAATAGAGTCAGGCCATGGCTATCAAACATCAAACACATCTGCCAGGCTATCCCACCTCTTTTACATGGATGATCAGAAGCTGTATGGAAAAACATCATCTGAAACAAAGTCACGGTTCAACATTGTCCAGCCCAGATATTGCAATAGAGTTTGGACAAATGCATCACATATGTGAAACTTCATTATAACTCTTTGTTGAGGCTGAAGGGTCCAAATGTACCCCTATCATTTCTCCTCGGTGTTATTATGAAGAGCATGTTTCATTTCAATGGTGACAACAACTGGAAAGGCAGCCAAACGATGGGATTTTATAACAGGCCCCAATTTCTCCTTGTAACTCAAGCACTGGCATATGCCTTTCCCCTCTTACGTTCAGACTGAAAGCCATTTTTTCACTTTGAATTCCAAATCCTTAATATTAGCAAGGATTCTGTTGCCTTCCGTGGATTTTCAGTCAGGAAAACTTCGGCCCATTTTCAAGGCATAACCATCCAGGTTTTGTTTTTTTCCCTTTCTTCCCTTTTGAACTTTCTGATGACGTTCCTCTGATGAGGCTCCAAGTGACTTTTGAAGGCTCAAAAGGAATCAACTTTTTTTTTTATTTTGGGATGCAGAATCACTCCTGTGGCTATGATGTAGCTGAGAGCTATTTAGGGACGTGGATGAACACAAACTCTTCATGAGCCACTGGCTGTATGACTAGAGAGAAGTGAATCAGCAGCTTAGTAGCCTGAAGGCTAGTTCTTAATTGAAAATGAAGAGAGAAAATAGATGCAACCTCAGATCCAAAAGTTAAATAACCTGGAAAAGATTTTACACAATTGGAATGCTTGAAGAACTAGCTAAGAACCTGGACAGTACACAACTGCGATATAATAACAACTCTATAACCAACCATCATCATCATAATTTTTATCTGCAATCCACTTTATAAGAAGGCTTTTATAGAAATAGATAACACAGGTCACTGCCTGAAAGAAGCTTTGGAATATAAGAAACAAACCACCTACAAATTGGTTTTCAGAGATTATATTATTATTTTTTACTTAAAATATTGGTCTTTTTTTGGATTCCAGATGTGATCAGAGAAATATCTGAGAGCATCTCTTATCCTTGACATGTCTTCTCCTTTGCTCACTAGATATTTCTGATACTTTTAAGCAAAAATGAAAGATGAGTTTATTGTAAATGTAAAATAAAAAACTGTCAGTGCTCCATTCAAAATCCAAGAAAGAAATACTTAGACTCTTTTAATTAGAGAAAAGGTATCTTTTACTGGAAATGAAGTGGTAGCAACCATAGAATTCTGAATCTGAGGAATTAGGCGCATAAATCACATATACAAAGTGATGGAATTGTTCCCACCCCCAAGAGTTCAAATGATTCTTCCAATTAAAAGTTGTGAATATCATCATCTGGACATCTTCAGGTGGTGATGAAGTTTCGGTCCGTTGACCTTGGCCTACTTTGATAAAGGTTTGCAGCTGCGCAGAGAAAAGAAAGCTAAGCAAGAAATAGAAACCTAAGCAAGAATGCAGTCTCCCGCCCTCAATTTATACAATACTAAGTTTTATCACCTCCATCTCGCTTCCCATACTTGTCCCCCCTCCTCCCCCCATTACTTATGGCAGCCGAAAGATGCAAAGCAGAAGTAGAAGATCTTGAAGGCTGACAAAAACTTTAAAAAAACAAAAACAAAGAGGAATAGGATTAATAGAAGCAAAGATAAGCTGGATCTCAGTTAAAATGCAACAAATCCATCTCTTTGTCCTGCTAAACCCACATCATTCTCATGTACTCTGAGGAGAATGATCTGAAATTAATCAAGGAAAGAATCAATCTAGAACAGGGGTATCAAACTCACATCATCACACCGGCATCATGTGACCTATCGGGACGTTTTCCCCCTTCGCTCAACCAGGCCGGGGCATGGCCAGCATGTGACACATCTAGTCCATGGGCCAGGAGTTTAACATCCCTGATCTAGAACTAAGGAGAAAGTTCCTGACAGAACATCAGTGGAACAATTTACCTCCAGAAGCTGTGAGTGCTTCAAACACTGGAGGTTTTTAAGAAGAAATTGGACAACCGTTTGTCTGACATGGTATAGGAGTGCCTGCTTGAGCAGGGGCTGGACTAGAACAGCGGTCACCAACTGGTGGGCTGCGAGAATATTTTGGTGGGCCACAGAGAAATCTCACCCCCAGATCACGCCCCCAAAGCAGTTAATCCAGGCTACACAGAAACACAAGGCTGCACCATCCACCTGGCCCGCGGGAACCGTTTCCACCCACTCACTCCTTACCTGGCAAACTTGCCTGCTAAATTGCTATTTTTCCTTTTTCCGACCATCAGCTGTTCTGCTGTGCTGGGAGATTTAACAGATAACAGATAATCAGAGTTGGAAAGGACCTTGTAGGTCATCTAGTCCAAACCCCCTGCCCAAGCAGGAGACCCTACACCATTTCTGACAAATGGCAGTCCAATGTCTTCTTGAAAGTCTCAAGTAATGAAGCTCCCACAACATCCGAAGGCAAGCTGTTCCATTGGTTAATTGGTTAATGGAAAATGTTCTCGCTGTCAAAAAGTTTCTCCTTATTTCCAGGTTAAATCTCTCCTTGTTCAGTTTCCATCCGTTATTCCTTGTCTGGCCTACAGGCAGTTTAGAAAATACCTCAACCTCCCTCCTTTCTGTGGCAGCCCCTCAAGTATTGGAAGACCGCTATCATGTCTCCCCTGGTCCTTCTCTTTACTAGACTAGCCAAGCCCAGTTCCTGCAACCGTTCATTGTATGTTTTAGCCTCCAGTCCCCTAATCATCCTGGTTGCTCTTCTCTGTACTATTTCTAGAGTCTATACATCTTTTTTATAATGTTGCGAACAAAACTGAATGTAGTAGTCTAGGTGTGGTCTTACTAAAGCTTTATAGAGTGGTATTAGTTCTTCCCTTGATCTTGATTGTATCCCTCTGTTAATATAATTTAGGATTGCATTAGCTTTTTTTGGCTGTTGCTGCAGACTGCTGGCTCATATTTAGCTGGTTGTCCACTAAGACTCCAAGATCCCACTCACAGTTACTGCTATTGAACCTGGTTTCACCTAGTCTATATGTGTACCTCTGGTTTAAGAGGTCAGGCTGGTTGGATTTTTTGCTTTCTAGCTAGTCTCTAGATCTTTGGCTCTGCTTTTAAGCACAGCCGAACCTCCCTTAGGACTGAAGGTTCTATTATTCAGTGCAGACTCACGGCAAGCAAATTTTATGTGACAGACTCAGGTAGCCGATGGCAGATAGATGGATCACTGAATGATTCTGTGAGCAACTCAATCTTCCTGCTTTGCCTGATTTTGGGTAAAAGTTGCTCTTTTTTATAAAAGATTCAATATTTATATAAATATTTATAATATTTACATACAAGCCAAACCAGCCAGTCACATGACCACCAAGCCACACCCACAAATTAGGCCATGCCCACAGAACTGGTTAATGGTCCCTGGGATTTAAAATTATGAGTTTGGCGGTCCCTGAGGTCCAAAAGGTTGGCAACCCCTGGACTAGATGACCTCCAAGGTCCTTTCTAACTCTGTTTTGATACTGAACTGCCCAGTTCTTAGGACTTGGGTGATACACAATTTTAATTATTATTTTCTTCTGAATATTCTCCCATACTGCAGAATCCATGTTTTAAATCAGGGGTCCCCAAACTTGGCAACTTTAAGACTTGTGGACTTCAACTCCCAGAATTCTCCAGCCAGCATGAAGTCCAGAAGTCTTAAAGTTGCCAAGTTTGGGGACCCCTGATTTAAATCAATGAAGTGTTCATCAATTGATTGTGACATGAGTTAACTGATGAGTTGTGCTCTAACAGAAGGTGACTAGCCCAAAGCCACCCAGCTAGCTTTCATGCCATCAGACTTTGAATTCTAGACCTAGGAAACCTTGAATTACGCTGCCTTCGGTCCAATCGAAGTATAGTATATAAAATCAAACATTGCAATGTCCTACCTGTCAATGAATACTTCAGCTTCAACCATAACAATACAAGAGCACACAATAGATACAAACTCAAGGTTAACCACACCAAACTTGATTGTAGGAAATACGACTTCAGCAATAGAGTGGTCAATGTCTGGAATACTCCGCCTGACTCTGTGGTTTCTTCCCCAAACCCCCAAAACTTTAACCTTAGACTGTCTACTATTGACCTCACCCCTTTCCTAAGAGGTCTGTAGGGGACGTGCATAAGCGCACCAACGTGCCTACCGTCCCTGTCCTATTGTTTCTTTTTTTTTTTCTTATATGTACCCATTTCATGTATTCATAACTATGCATATACTTATACCTATTATCTTGTAAGCGATTGACAAATCAAAATAAATAAATAAATAAATAAATAAAAGTGGAACTGGAACACACAGTCTCCTGGTGCCTTAATTACTAATCCAAACTGGATCTCCTGGTGTACAAATTTTAATAATAAATTATAATAATGATACTATTTTTAACTGTTACCCAAACAAGGGACAATCAGAAGTGAGACTTGCTGCACAGATGAAGAAAGCAAGATGTCCATCACATCAAGCTGGCATGAGAAAGAGGAGCAAAAGAATTTAGATGTTGGTCTGGCCAAGCTTTGTTTTGAAACACTGCACTGAAAAGTTTAATCTGCTTTCTTTGAGTGGTTGAATCACAGTAGTTGAGTTGAGTCAGAAAAATAGATGTTTGTGGACAAAAATAGAAAAGGAGGGAAGAAAATATAAGGAGATGGCCTTTGATATTCTTCACAGCAACTCCAAATATGGTCAAAAGGTTTGGAATTTCCCATTTCATTCAATGCCATGACCTGAAAGACTTGAAATTCTCCTTAATCCTTATGGTTATGATTCCATCAAAACACCTGATCGAATCTTGACCTGGTCTCTCCTAATGGAATCCGAAACCCCTGTATGTGTGTGGGGGCTTCTTGGTGCATAAATCAAAAAGAATTTACTGCACTAAAGTAACTTTCCATTTTTCTGTGGTTTTTTATTTTCTGCTAAAAAAAAGTGATTGCAAAGGTTTAGAACAGGGCTCCCCAAACTTGGCAACTTTAAGAACTTGTGGACTTCAACTCTCAGAATTGCTCAGCCAGCTGGCTGGGAATTCTGGGAGTTGAAATCCACAAGTCTTAAAGTTGCCAAGTTTGGAGACCCTTTGGCCTTTTCCCTTTTCTCTCGTTGAATTCGAACAACACTTTTTTAAAAATGCAGCTCCATTCGGACATTTTATGGTTCCAGGTCCAGCTGACTTGCCATTTTGCACTAAACCAGGGATGGAGAACCTTTTTGTTATGGTGTGCCAAAAGCACCCACAATGCAATGGGCCCCACCCCTACCCCCTTACCTGCACTGCACGTGTGTGCCTCCCAGCTGATTTTCAGCCCGTTTGAGGCCTTTTTCGCCTTCCCAGAGGCTCGAGGGAAGCCTCTGCAGCCTCAGGAGGCTGAAAAATGGGCCTTCCTGAAAGTGCCCATTTTCAGCCTCCGGAGGGCCTCTGGAGCCTAGGGGAGACTGTTTTCGCCCTTCTTGGGGCTCAAGGGAAACCTCCGAAGCCTTTGGAGGTCAAAAAATGGGCCCGTTTTTCAGCCTCCCAAGGCTGCAGAGGCTTCCCACAAGCCTCTCTGGGCCGAAAATGGGCCGAAAATCAGCCAGCAGGCGCGTCCATGCACAGTGCAGGTAAGTTTGGCTAGGGCTCGCGTACCCACACAAATGGCTGTGCGTGCCATAGGTTCACCATCACGGCACTAGACAATAGAGGCAGTCCTCGACTTACAACAGTTCACTGAGTTGACCACTCAAAGTTACAACAGTACAAGTGACGTTGCCATTTTTCACACTTATGACCTTTGCACACACACCCATGGTCATGTGATCAAAGTTCAGATGCTTGGCAACTGACTCATATTTATGATGATGTGCAGTGCCCTGGGTCATGTGATCACCTTCTGTGATCTTCAGGCTCGGGGAGAGCAAAAAACGGGCCTCCCAGAAGTTCGGGAAGGCTGGAAACAGGCCCGTTTCTGGCTTCCAGAGAGCCTCCAGAGTCCAGGAAGTCATTTTCGCCCTCCTGGCGGCTTGAGAAAAGCCTCCAGAGCCTGGAGAGGGGGAAAATTGCCTCCCTATGCTGTGGTGCAGGATGCCGACTGGGCCAGACCCACCCACAATGGCCACGGCCTCCCAGCAACCTGGCAGAGAACCCTTTGCTACAATTTTTGAAGCCCCCACCTGTGCAAGACCTAACTCAAGATTTAAATCATAACATTTCTTCAAGCCTGTGCAGACTCCCTGTGGTGTTATCAGGTGCCCTAGAGGTCCACAGACCACAGGTTGAGAACCACTGTCTATAAGGCAATGACAAGTCAAGAAAATTCTCTGCATATGTCTTTCAAGCAATCAGGAGCCCATTTTTTTTAAAAAAAATAATAATAAATACATGTGTGAATAGCTCCAATGCCAGTAATAATCTAACTAAAAACATGATAGCAGTGTTTTACTATTTGAGGGTCTGCCACAGAGAGGAGGGGATCAATCTATTTTCTAAAGCGCCTGTAGGCCAGACAAGGAATAATGGATGGAAACTGATCAAGGAGAGCTTCAACCTGGAAATAAGGAGGGATTTTCTGACAGTGAGAACAATCAACCAAGGGGACAGATGTTGCCTTCAGAAGTTGTGGGAGCTTCATCACTGGGATCTGTCAAGAAGAAACTGGACTGCCATCTGTCAGAAATGATGTAGGTGCTTGGGTGGGGAGTTGAATTAGACAATCTGAAAGGTCTATTCCAACTCTGTTAATCTGTTAAAATATGTTGAAGTTATCTCTGAGAGGTCTTTGGTGCTTGCGGACATTTCATTACCCAAACTAGGTACCATCATCAGTGCTCTGATGATAATGAACCACCAACATCAGCACAGATGATGTTACCTAGTTTGGGTGATGAAATGTCTGCAAGAAAACAACCAAGCTCAGAGAGATCCAAGACCTTACAGTTCAACTCTGAGCTGCCAATATTATTCTCTTCTATCAGGATTGTGGTCTTTTAACTTTTTGGTTTTCTCTTTTGAATGGTATGTATATATTGTTTATCTCTATATGCCTGTTGATGGCTAATTTGTCTGAATGCCTAGCTTCTAGGAATTCGCTAGTGGTTTTGAACTTAGTTTGATTGAGGATGCTCATTATGTCCCATTTGAAAATATGGTGAACTCTGTGTAGATGTTGCTCAATTAAGAAGTTTTACTTATATCTTCTGATTGCTCGTCAGAAATCTATCTATCTGCTCCTTTCTAGTAATAATGATGTTACCTAGTTGGGTAATGAAACATCTGGGAGAAAACCACCAAGCTCAGAGAGCATCAAGGATCTCTCATTTCAACCCTGAGCTACAAATACACCTTAACTGGTAAAGTTATCTCTGTCTAGGTCACATAAATATCAATAAAATGATCTTGTATTTGATTAATCCTCCCATTGAGAACACTGAAATTCAGTTTCGTGCTTTGCCTGAATCACATCAGCTGAGTTCCCAGCCTTCCTATATAACATAGAAAAAAGTCATTTATTCAAGACTTGTTCAAAATGTCCCAAAGCCAGTTTTAGCTAGACTGTTTGTAAGAAATATTCTACATAATTCCATGCCCTCCAATAAATCTTCTTATCATTTTTCCCTATTTTACCTCTTCTGTCATTATCTCTTCCACTTAACTTTCTCAAAAGTGCTTCCTTCTTCATATTGAATAGAAAGAGAAGGATTCAGTTTTCTCTTTAGGGGAAAAATCTATTTGTTATTTCCCTTTCTACTTTTAAATATTGACTGGGAAAACTTTGAATTGATTGGCTGGACAAATTGCTAATTTAGTTAAAAGAATTAAGGAATGATGTCCTAGTGTATTTGAGAAGCTAGTATTTGGATAATTTTAAAAACCATTCTTATATTGCAACAACATATTTCTGTCTAAGGGTTAAAAATAAAATAACTTTTAACATAGCACAGTATTTAAGCAAAATGGTTTAGTTGAAATCAGCATATGTGGGACTGACTGGGGTAGTTTGTAAGGGTGACACCAAAATATAATTCCATCATATTTTATTTATCTATATATTGAAGTATTGTATTTTATTCCAATTTTATTTTAAACTGTATTTTATTCCAATTTCATTTTAAATTGTTTTTATCATATTTTAGTAATGATTTGTGTTTGGAACTCTGCACTTTGATATGGCCCAAGGGCTAATCAGTAAAGTATACTGTTACTGTCTAAGGTAGTTTATTTCTGCAAGAACTGGAATTTTCCCAAGACTCTTATGGGAGAAAGACGCTGTTCCAGTAACAATCTGGCTTTGAAAAGGCAGGAAAGCAATAAAAAAAATAATCGAGATTGAATCAGTCATCACACACGTCTATGGAGATTCTTAGTCACTCAGGTCATGCTTGACCCAAAGGTGCTTTTTTCAAAAGGCTTTCTTTGTTTTTCTTTAAAGTCAGAACTGAAGTAGCTTCTCGGAGGAGAAGCAAAACATCTTCAAGGAAAAAAACCAGGAAAGTCCAGTCGTCTTTGGATAAAGCAGTTATCTCACATTTGTGATGGTGCTTTGGAGCTGGCGAGCAAAAAGAAACACGCTTCAGGAAAGCCTGCACTTCTGGAAGTATAAACCTTGCTGCTTCTAAGAATAATATAGTGACATAGCAAAGGGAAGACCAACTGCAGGCATTTATTGGAGAAGCAGCTGCTACCGATAAACTATTTCCTATACTTCTTCCTTGCAAAATAAAACTCCTTAAAATAGACTTGGCCTATCTATCTATCAGCCAAAAAAGAAATTACTGTCTCAATGCTTGCTTTTCTCTTTCTCTTTTCCTTGTTTATTAAATCCATCCGATTGTCTGCTTGGGATAGAAACTAACATTTCAGGATTCCTTTTGAACTAAGGGTTTGCAGGTTACAGGAGAACCCTGTACCCAGGGGTGGGATTCTACTGGTTTGGCTTGGTTCGAGTGAACCGGTAGCTCCGAGAATCAGCTGTGAGTGAACCAGTTCGCTCCAATAATCAGCTGTTGGGCCCACGAACCCACCCCGACTCTAGTCTGTGCTTTATATCCTGGTTTTCAAGCTCAGCTGATTCACACAGCACAGCAGATTCTTGCGTGTCAACTGTTTAAAACACAGAGATTTCTGGAGAAGATCAGTAGCAGACGCTCTATGCGCATGCAAAGCGCGCGCTCACTGAAACTGGTTGTTGCACCAGTTGAATCGCACCCCTGCCTCAGAGGTGGTATTCAACTGATTTGCATCGGCTCGGGCGAACCGGTAGTGGTGATTTGGTGTGGGTCGCCGAACTGGTGGTGATCCCTGGCTGGCCATGCCCTCAACCTGGTTGCCCTGTTGCTCACTTGCCCCAGTCGCTCTCCTAGGTTTCCCTACCACATGGTGGCTGGGCGCAGCTCAGGCGGATGTCCCGCAGCTGATGCACATGTGCACTGTGAGTGCAGCCACTACATATGCAGTGCACATATGCAGTGGCCCTAGGACATCCACCCAGCTGCCTATCCACCCAGAGCACGCTTCTCCCAGTGGACGTGCCTCCTCCAGCTTGGCCTGGCCCGGCACAGCTAGCCAGTAGGTGACCACGTGTCCAGCCATCCCTTTTGCAGCGCCAGAAGCCTCTCCCAACCGGCCGACTACTCTCTTCCTCCTCAGCCATACAGAACAAGTGGGCAGAGAAGGAAGGGAGCAGCTGTCTGAAAAAGGGGTGGCTGGGAGCGGAAAAAAAGTCGTTTCCAACCACCTCTTTTGGAGTGCTGCATCAGCAGGCTCAATGGGGTAGACCTGCATGGCTAGGATGCAGTGGCAGCGGTGGCAGGTTGGAGAAGCGCAGCAAAGCCTCTTGCAGAAGCCTTATAGCCACTGCAGATTTTTTTCAGTGTGGAAGGAAGGTAAGGTTAGGTTTCAGGCAGTCGAGAAAGCTGCCTAGCCCAGAGCTGCTGCTGGGGGGGGGGGAGGCTGCAGCACACGCCTCGCTTGAATTTCCCAGCCCCAAAAGCGGGAAGGAAGGAAGGCTTTTTCAGGCAATGCAGGACAGGAGACTGGCTGGGATGAACCCTTGTAATGAGAGATTCTGCCGGGCACTTGGAAGCCTGTGTGTGTTTCAGATGGGTCTCCTTTCCTAGAGGGAAAGGAGAGAGGAAGAGAGGAAGAGAGAGGGAAAAAGAGAGAAAGAGAGAGGGAGGGAGAGAGGGAAAGAAAGAAAGAGGGAGAGAGAAAGAGAGAAGAGAGAGAAGGGAGAAGAAAGAAAAGAAAGAGAAAAGGGAAAGAAAGAAAGAAAAAGAGAAAGGAAGAAAAGAGATAGACAAAGAAAAATGGGATGGAAGGAAGGGAGAGAAAGAAAGAAAGAAAGAAAGAAAGAAAGAAAGAAAGAAAGAAAGAAAGAAAGAAAGAAAGAAAGAAAGAAAGAAAGAAAGAGGAGGGAGGGAGGGAGGAGAAAATGAAAGCTATATGGATGAGTGGATGGATAGAGGGAGGGAGGGAGGGAGGGAGGAAAAAAAGGAGAGGAAGGAAGGACACAAACCCTGGCTTCAGAAAACTCTTTGAAACAGCACAGGAATCTAGGACTGGAAGGGATCTCGGAGGTAATCTTCTAGTCAAACTTGGCAAGTTTAAGACTTGTGGACTTCAACTCCCAGAATTCCTGATCTAACATGACTGGAGGAGGAATTCTGGGAGTTGAAGTCCACAAGTCTTAAAGCTGTCAAGTTTGAAGACCCCTGATCTACAGTATCTATCTTCTCTCTCTCTCTCTAATCCAAGGGTCTTCAAACTTGGCAACTTTTAAGACTTGTGGACTTCAACTCCCAGAATTCCTGAGCTAACATGACCCTAAGCCACGCCCACCAAATAAGTCACGCCCACAGAACCGGTAGTAAAAAAATTTGAATCCTACCACTGCCCTGCCTGTACCTGTTTTGCAGCCTTCAGAGTAGTCTAATGTGGGCAAGCCAACTCTTTTCACCATTTTTTTTTTAAATATGATGGCAGGTGGGCCCAAGAGTCTTGCAGAGACCACAGGAACTAACTCCATCTTTTATGTCTCTCAAGTATCCTCCAAAGGAGCTCAAATTTCCATGGCACCTAGCATTAGTGGCTACAACCATTTGTAGCTTGGTGAAAAGAAGACCTAGGGGAGACATGATAGCAGTGTTCCAATATCTCAGGGGCTGCTTCATTAACAAATGCCTTAACCAAATGTTTATAATTTTCCATGTTTGTATTTTCCATGGTTTGTCTTTTTCCATGTTTTGGCAATGTTGCATTTTTGGTGGTCAACGACTATTGCGTTGTAATGATGGGGTAGGGAGGTGCGTAACAACAAAGGCAGAGTAAAGAAAAGCCATCTACCTGTGTATAAAAAAGAGTATTTGGAAGTCTATTCCTTTGTTACTAATATTGCTAAACAGGTAGTGCTCGACTTACTTAATAAGAAGAAGGACCAAGGGTGACATTATAACAGTCTTCTAATATCTCAGGGGCTGCCAAAAAGAAGAGGGAGTCAAGCTATTCTCCAAAGCCCCTGAGGGCAGGACAAGAAGCAATAAGGATGGAAACTAATCAAGGAGAGAAGCAACTTAGAACTAAGGAGGAATTTACTGACAGTGAGTACAATTAATCAGTGGAACAATTTGCCTCCAGAAGTCGTGAATGCTCCAAAACTGGAAGTTTTAAAAAAGATGTTGGATAACTATTTGTCTGGTGTAGGTTTTCCTGCCTAAGCAGGGTGTTGGACTAAAAGACCTCCAAGGTCCTTCCATCTCTCTTATTCTAGCTTAGCATATTTTACAAAACTTTTATGATGATGATTAGCATCCAGGTTAGCTTTAATTTCTATATGTTATCTCAGCTAACAGAGAGAAAGAAAACCTGGAATGTCATGCAATTCTTTGACACCCTTGTCCCCAGAGATTAACCTAATCTTCACCATCTTCTTTCTGATCTCCAACACTTCTCAGTCCAGCTTAGGTTCTTAGCTCCTCCTTGGTGCAAAATTTAGAAAAAGAAGTGCATTAGAATTCACCCATAGGAAGGAATTATCATGTCAAAAAACCATCACCAACGCTGACAGGGAAAGCCACTAGTATATAAAATGACAGCAAACCTTACTAACTTAATCCACTGATGATGCTACCTAGTTTGGTAATAAAACTTCTGCAAGAAAGCAACCAAGCTCAGAGAGTATCAAGGATCCCACAGTTCAACCCTGAGTGACAAATTCTCTTCTATCAGTTCACCCATAGCTATATATGTTATTACATAACTTATTCACCTCGAAAAAGGTTGTTTCAGCTCTACATGCCTTACCCTCTCCTTCTGAGTATAATGGTATGTGAGAATGACCTTGGGGGAAAGATGTAAAACCTGAAGACTGGAAAACAAGCATATGAAGGATATCTTAAGATATAAGAGCCTGTGTGGCACAGTGGGTAGAGTGCAGTATTGCAAGCTATTCCTGCTGCCAGCTGCCTACAATTTGGCAGTTCAAATCCCACCAGGCTCCAGGTTGACTCAGCCTTCTATCCTTCCGAGGTGGGTAAAATGAGGACCCAAATTGTTGGGGGCAAGAGGCTGACTCTGTAAACTGTTTAGAGAGGGCTGTAAAGCACTATAAAGCGGTATATAAGTCTCAGGGCTATTGCTATCTTATCCCACAGAAGGATGGGGAGCATTTCAAAGAGGACTCTCACTAATTTTCCATTGAATAAAAGGAAAAGAGGAGAGGAATATTTTCAGTCTCACAAGATTCTGTTAACTTACCCTGACAATAAAGTTAGTACTTGTGCTTCTTGTCTGGACTATCTCAAAGAGCTAACATTCTGGTACTATGGATTGGCACAAGAAAAACAGTCTGGAGGATAACAGAAACAGGGGTAGATCCATGGGAACTCAAGATTAGCCCTCCCCATTCAGAAAAATTCTAAAATCAATAGTGAATAAAATGAATGCAATGCAGAAAAATGCTTATTTAAAAAAAAAATAATTATCATTTAGTTGAAAGAAAAAGTGTTTTGCTTTCTGAGTTTCTTTCTAAGCAGTAGTTCAGTAAAATTCTCATGGACAGAATGTGGTGTTTCTGAAATCTGGTCCAGGATTGAATTTGGAAATTTTGCCTTTCACCATGTACCTCTTTTTCTAGCCTAAGAGGAGACAGTTCTAGTCCAACCTATTCAGGCAGGAAACCCTACAACACATCAGACAAATGGTTATCCAATTTCTTCTTTAAAGCTTCCAGTGTTGGAGCATTCACAGCTTCTAGAGGCAAGTTGTTCCACTGATTAATGGTTCTCGCTGTCAGGAAATTCCTCCTTAGTTCTAGGTTGCTTCTCTCCTTGATTCGTTTCCACCCATTGCTTCTTGTCCTGCCCTCAGGGGCTTTGGAGAATGGCTTGACTCCCTCTTCTTTGTGGCAGCCCCTGAGATATTGGAACCCTGCTATCAGGTCTCCCCTAGTCCTTCTTTTCATCAGACTAGACATACAAAGCCCCCCCTCAAAAAAAAGACCCTTATATCGAAAGTGTGATGGTATGGGGGGAATGTCCTTGGGGGAATAGGAGAAAGAGGAACATTGGAAGACCAACATGGAAAGAATATTTCATTCTACAGAATGAGGGGACCTCTGGGAAATGTTTCAGAAGAGATCCTGCCTAATTTTCTATAGAGGAAAAGAAAAGAAAGGGAGAAATTACAACATCCATTAGTGTTCCCCCTCCCCCCAAAATTGAGAAAAATAATTTTGGAAAAATTATGCAGAAGGCAGTATCTGTGCTACCATCATCTTAAAACCATATACTTACATAAAAGGAGGACAGAATATTACTGATTCAGGACTTGGGGACATGACCAAGAAATATTTAGCAGCTCAGCTGAGAAGTTGGTTTTTTATTTTAACCTTTAAGAATGACACCAATTTCACAGCTGTTAATGGCATGTGGAAATTATCCATCAAGAACTCCAGGGCTCTGATAAATAGGTTGAGGGAGAAATCTCCACATTAATTTGCTGGTTTCTTTGTTCTGGAGTATCTAATTTTATGCTTTAATCTGTTCATCTCATTTCTTTTTATTTATTAAATGGCCCATAAGAAAATATGGCTTGACTACAGATCAGAGATGGAATTAGAAAAGCAGAAGACTCAATTTTTGCAATTTTACAAGAAGTCTCTTAATTAATGTCACATCATAAACATCTGCAGGAGAGGGACAAAGAGAAGATAAACAATAAAAAATGTCTTATGACTCCAGAAAGAAACTCTAAAGGTAAAGGCTCCCCTTGCACATATGTGCTGGTCATTTCTGGCTCTAGAAGACGGTGCTCATCTCCGTTACAAAACTATAACAGTGGTGTCCAAATATGTTTCCATGATCCTGTGGCCAGCATGACTAAACGCCGAAGGCGCACGGAACACTGTGACCTTCCCACCAAAGTGGTCCCTATTTTTCTACTTGCACTTTTTTACATGCTTTCAAACTGCTAGGTTGGGAGAAGCTGGGACAAGTAACGGGAGCTCACTCTGTTAAGCAGTGCTAGAGATTCAAACTGCTGAACTGCCAACCTTTCTAATCGACAAGCTCAGCGTCTTAGCCCCTGAGCCACCACGTCCCTTAAAGAAACTCTACCTCTTGGGAACAACATGATGCCACCAAAAAGGACTAGATATTAGATGACTCTGCAAATATCCTTTCGTCATCCCTGAACTTATTTAGGGATGAGATGGCCAGTCTGGGGATGAGAATGCCCTTTCTTCATCATTTCTCCAGCAGGATTCCTATTACATTATGCTGAGTGTTGACTATGGTAGTTTTATCTCTATGCAGTTATAGGATAATCGGATGTAAAAACAGAATACGGTTTTGGTCACAAAATGGAAATGTTACTGTTCAATTTTGGAAGATATTATCCAACACTGTCACCTGCTGCAGTGTGAGGAGATGTTCCTCATTGGGTTACCCTTTTCCTTTCCTAAATTAAACCATATAATTTATGAAATTGTCGTTGCAAGGACAACTACATAAGAAGCAACACTTAACATTTCTCCCCACCCTGAAATTTCTATAAGATGCCATACCTACCTCTTAATTGAGGTCTATTGTCTATTTATTTATAATTTACCAGCTATTAATCTGTCAGATGACTTGTACGGACTTCTTCATGCCCAACACAGTAATTTATCCCTGTCTATCTTAGAGTCTCCTGAGATCATCCTTTCCAACACCAAGAAAAGAAGACTTCAGCAACTGGCTTTGCATTGTCCCTCCAGTTGGTCCATTGCTCCTAAATGCTATTTGCAATCCAAGCAACAAAGAGGGATCATTGCTTTATGTAATTGTCTTTTAGAGGAACTGTAGAGCATATTATATATGTATAGTCAAATCATTTATGACTCTCTTTTCCACTCTTGGGTTGGTACAATCACATGAATATTGCAATTGTAAAGTACGCACATCATATATTGGACATCGCACATCCATATTTTTGATTTAAGAAACCCTGCTGTTACAAATAAAATTTGCTACAGATCTTTAGAGCTAATCAGTGAAAGAGGGACAAGGACAGTAATAGACATTGTTTCTTTCCACCTGAATATAATCTTTGTTTTATGTAGCATCCCCAACCTGCCTATACCTCCTTAGTCACCCCCACCTTACCAAACATCTTCAGGCAATGGCTAGAGATGATGAGCCCTGTGTCCAAAATATATGGAAGATAATAGGCAGGGGAAGGTTATCAACAATAAGGGGAATGTGAGAACTTACTTATATCAAGAAAGACAATCTTGTTTATCTTGCTGACATTTGTGGGCTTCCTGAATGTCCAACGATTGTCTACTATGTCTAGTTTGGACTAACTGTCTATTACTAAATTTCCTACCATGGACTAAATGAGTTCTTAGCTTGACCTAGCAAGATTTAGTATTTTTTTAGTATTTATTTGATTTGTCAGTCTAGTTTAGCACTGCCTGGGGCAGCTTTTTAAGGATTACAAGTGATCCTTTCCAATTGCCCTAGTAAAAGAGTGAGTCTAGAACCTTTTGTAACCATTACATGTGTTGCTCTCCTGAACAAAATTCCTTTCCTTGATTTTCTGCTTTAGCTCCCAGCAGTTCTTTATTGTGGGTGGGAGGTTTCTCCTTGGAATTGAGCTGCTTCTGCACACAACTATTTAGGGCAGTCTAAACTAGAGGAGCTGCAATATATAAATCAGCTTTTTGTAGGAAGAAATGCAAGACTGACTCGGAATAGAGCCGGGAGGTCTTCTTCCACTGGAGGTCTGCAAAATCAAGGCCACCAGAGATGTGTGATCAGAAAAAGAATGATCGTAGTGTTTCTTCTAGGAAATATACATCTTAATGGATTCTGTTCTCGCATTCCATTGCTGAGTTCCAAGTGCTGTAGACTCACATAACATAGGCTGATTGAGAGATCTCTACAATATGAGGAAATAATTTAAGGAAAATGAGTGGCCATTGTGGGTTGAGTATCAATAGGGAATTGTCCATAAAAAAAGAAAATCAACACAATGCCTTCTTGGCGGTTTGGACCTCAAGTCCCATCAACCTCAGCCAGCATGTCCACCAAATGAAACACTCTGGAGTTCTCCGGAATGCTGCAAGCCAACATTTTCACTAGGAAATGTCTCTCCGTAAAGGAAAGCATTTGTAGCTCAGGGTTGAAACATGGGTTCTTCAATGCTCTTTGAGCTTGGTTGTTTTCCTTGCCTAAATTAGTTTAACATTACCAGGGCTAGTAAGGAATGGGGTTTTCTCTAGCACTGATGTCGTCACCTCATTTGGGTAATGAAACTTCTTAAAGAAAATAACCAAGCTCAGGGAGCACCAAGGACCCCCCAAACTATTTACATTTCCCCCATCTCAGAGGCAACTATCGATAGTAAGAATCCTGTCACTCAACTCCAATATCTGTAAAATCCTTCGGTCTTAGAAACAAGGTGGGAGTGATATTTAATACACATAATTTTACATACGTATACACAAATATATGTGTGTATGTGTGTGTGTATGTATGTTTTCTTAAGTTTTCGCGGGTACTTACATGTATGGTATTCAGCTTTGTTCGGGTATTTTCCCACGTCATTATAGTTGTGCTTTAAAAGTTGTAGCAACGAAGAAAAAAACATTCTGGCACAGCAGTAGGCTAGCCCCAAATTTAAAACATAGACGGCTGTGAAAGTCTGACTCACAGACGAACACTATACAGAAGCCTGATGATGGCAGATGAGATTCTGCTGAAACGTTGCTACAACTTTAAAAGCACAACTATAATGACATGGGAAAATACCCGAACAAAGCTGAATACCATACATGTATGTATATATGTATATGTATATACACATACACATACACACACACATACACTGTGTATATATATATGTGTATATGTGTGTATATGTATACATGTATATATACACACAATGTATACACAAAACCTCAGAAAACATACACATATATATATATACATACATACATACACACACACACACACACACACACACACATATATATATATATGTTTTCTGAGGTTTTGTGTATACATTGTGTGTGTATATATATATGTGTGTGTATGTATGATATGCATATATATACATACATACACACACACACATACACTGTATATGTGTGTGTATATGTGTGTGTATGTATGTGTGTGTGTGTATGTATATATATATATATATAGCTTTGTGTATATTATATATATATATATATATATATACACATATACATACACACACACACAATGTACACATACACACACACGTATGTGTATATGTGTATGTATGTATCACACACACATATAAATTATAGACATATAGACATAACTTATGGGGAATGTAAGGAACTGCACAGTAGCACTGATCCTAAAGATTTATAATGTGCTGCCTTCATCTGCGCCTGTTAATGCGGCTGCTTTGATTGTCCAATTTCATTCACGTGGAGGGAGTGCCGATGAAACCTCTAGCATTTTCACGTCTTCGGAACACCAAATGCTCTTTGCAAAAGATTTCACCTTTCCTTGCTTAAGTTTTCTGAAGCAAATCCACATCGATTCAGAAACTCGGGCACGAAGCCTCCCTAGGCACAGATGCTCGCTTGGACCCAATTCCAGCCTAAGCGCTCAGCCTCTCTTTTAACATTTAAGGGAGATGAACACGCGTGTGGGCCTCCGTGTCCGTGTGGTTTTTAGATTCCGTCCGGAGGTCCTTTTAATAGGTTGGAAAATATTCTTCCTATGAACTTTCCAGGCGTCCTGTGCTTGAATGAGCATCGCTTCTCATTGGCCGCCCACCGCGTCCCCCGATTGGTTCCTGGTCGGGGAAGGACTTTTAGGGGTGGGGGGAGATAAGAGAAGCTATAAAAACTCCAGGTTGGTCACCTGCAGCGAGTAGGAGCCAGAACCGAAGAAGAAAAGAGGGGCTCTCTTGGTTGAGCTGATTCGGCGAGTCTTTCTCTCCTCCTTCTCTCCTTCCTCTCTTTTTCTCCAACAGCCAGATCCGTGTCTTTGCTCAAGCCAAAGAAGTGGGCAGAGAGAGAGAGAGAAAGAAGCAGAGAAAGAGAGAGAGAGAGTCGAGCGAGCACGCCGCGCGAACTTGGCGGAAACTTAAGAGAATGCGCCAAAAGCCCACGCTTCTGCTGCTGCTGCTGGCGGTTGCTGCTGCTTCTGCTTCTGCATCCTATGAAGTCGAGCAGAATGACTCCTCCGTCAGCCCCAGGAAGGTCAGGCTCGCAGCCCAAAACTCAGGTAACTTCTCCAGATCCTTTCCCTTGTGGGGGGTGGGGGAAGTTCTCCTGCGCAAGTGCTCCCCCTTCTGTGAAATCCAAGAAGCCAGGTGCTAAGAGGGAAGCTTGCGCAGGAAAACTTTCCAGGGGGTGAAATGGGTTTCTCTGCTCGCTTGGCTTGGCTGCTTTAGGGTACGAGAGGGAAAAGCAGGCAAGCGATCCCTTGTGGTCTGGGGGGGAGGGCCGGGGGGGCTCTTCAGAGGGGCCCAAACCCGTGCCTTGTCGTGCCATCTAACGGAGAATGCCATCCTTAGCGAATGACAAGCCCGACTCGAAATCCTGGATGGATCTAGAGTTGGATTCGCTGCACCTAATCCTCTGGGCATTCCCTCTTAAGCCCTGCCCTTTGCAGAAGTTCACCGAAGCAGATTTCCACCACCCCCTATTTGCAAATTAATTGAAAATCCCCCACCCCAGTATTCTATGAGTTGCCTTCTCCAAAGACAGAAAATGCCAGGAGTGGAAAACGTGCCCTTAAAAAGAGAGGGAGAGAGAGAGTGAGGAAAGGAAGAAAGGAACTGGCCATGCATGCTTCAAGTAGGAGTATAGATGCCGGTTCCTGGAGACTGTTAACTTTTCACTTTTCTTTTTAGAGTCCTTTCAGCAATTTTTTTTTTTGCCTTGTATACCTCACATGCAGAGCTTGGGGTTTTCCATAGGTGCATATCCTCTTCTAATGAGCTTTCTTTAAAATGAAAGACTTTACACTGGGAGGTTCTCTGGCTTCCAGTATGGCAAGATATCACTTGCATCTTAATTTTCAATCCAGGAAACTCCACTCCCCTAATCTGACACTTGCCAGGGGAATGGTTTTTATTTCAGATCTGCAGGGCTCTGCAGCACTGATGCTGGAGTATTTGCTCAATTTCCTTTTGTACTTGGTTACTATAGAAACCTAGGGTCTCTGTTCTTCCAGGGTGTCTAAAACAATGAGAAGCCCCAATGCTTATTAAACCTGCAGATTGCAAAGTTCTAAGTTGAATCCATGGAAACATCATAAGAGAAAGCAGATGTCCAGGGTACCTACTGATTTTATATATATATATAAAACCTTTCACTTGGCACATCTAATACCATTGGAAGACAACGCCTCTGTTTTAAAGACTCCACTTACAAGGTACTAGAATACAAAGGTTAATTTTTTTTTTTTTGAAAATTACTGCTTAGTGCCCTCCAAAATTCCTTGATTTCCTGCAACGTATTTTAGTCAAGTGTTTCTTTTTTTAAAAAAAGAAAAAAAAACTTCAGTTATATTCCTGATACCTACAAGGTGATCGGGTAGAAAAGAAGGCATATGTTTTCAAGATGGCACATAGCTAAGTAGAAATTCAACTTGGAGGGGGAAAAATAATTTAAAAAGAAATAATACCATCAGGGTGTTGTTGTTTTTTAGCAAAACTGCTGGAAGAAAATATTTTTTACCTATAGGTAGTCCTCAGCTTATGACTACAATTGGGACCAGAATTTCCACTGCCGAGCAAGGTTGCTAAGTGAGACCTGCCTTATTTTATGGCCTTTTTTTGCCAAGGTTGTTAAGCAAATAACTGCAGAGTTCTGTGTATCACAAAGTCATTCTGACTCTGCTTGTCAGAAGCTGTCCAGGAAAGTTGCAAGTGGTGATCACATGATTCCAGAATGCTGCAACCATCATAAATGTGGTTGTCAACCATCTGGATTTTGATCATGTGACTTTGGAGATGCTGCAATGGTCATAAGGCACCACTTCAGTGCCATTTTAACTTCAGATTGTAAGTTTACTTGATTCAATGTTCATTTGCGATAAATAAGTTGGATTTTTTTTTAACGAGATCTCTTTACAAAACACTGTATATCCTAGCTCTGGCTCACGGCGATGTTCCTGATATTTTCCCCTTCCTCAGTTTTACAATCTCCCTTCCAATTGGACTGAAACATCTTGGTTGCCTGAAGATCATTCACTGAGCTTCAGGAAATCAAGAAATGATTTAAATCTGGGTCTCCGTGGGCCTAGGGCCACATTTTAGCTATGACTTTTCATTGCCTTTACCCAACCAAAATCTTCCATCTGTACTTCACTTTTATGGACTTCCTAAGCTCACCTTTGGTGATGGCTTCCTAATGCATTTCTTGTAATTGGGTCCAAAAAAAATTAGGGCACATTTGCTCATAGATAGCCTTCATAGAGTGTCTTCTGGAACAATGGAACAGAACTATTAAAAAAACGTTCATTCCATAGTCTATATGGGATGTTGTTGTTGTTAGTCGCGAAGTCGTGTCCGACCCATCACAATCCCATGGACAACATTCCTCCAGGCCTTCCTGTCCTCTACTATCCCCCAGAGTCCATTTAAGCTCACACCAACTGCTTCAGTGACTCCATCCAGCCACCTCATTCTCTGCCATCCCTTTCTTCTTCTTTTGCCCTCAATCTATATGGGATAGTAGGTTCAATTTGTAAGAATCTTTGCATATGGGGAGAGGCAGGGGGAGGAGGGGAGACCTTCAGCATTCAACAATGTTGAATGTTATCATCAAACAACAAAAGTAAAGATATGTTGCCTCTGCTATGTTCCCATCCCATGTTCACAATCCAATGTGGTCATTTTTAAAAGTGCCCCTTTATAAAATTGGTCAACATTATTAAAGAGGTGGTATGTTTATTATAAAAGTAAAGGTTCCCTTCGCATACACATGCTAGTTGTTTCTGGCACGAGGGGGTGATGCTCAACTCCAGTTCAAAGCCGAAGAGCCACTGCTGTCCGAAGACATCTCCGTGATCATGTGGCCGGCATGATTAAATGCCAAAGGCGCATGGAATACTGTTACCTTCCCACCAAAGGGGTCCCTATTTTTCTACTTGCATTTTACGCGCTTTTGAACTACTAGGTTGGCAGAAGCTGGGACAAGTAACGGGCGCTCACTTCGTTACAAGTAATTCAAGTAGCTCCATTACTTGATGCTAAGCTTGTCGATCAGAAAGGTCGGCAGTTCGGCGGTTTGAATCCCTAGCACCGCGTAACGGAGTGAGCGCCCATTACTTGTCCCAGCTTCTGCCAACCAAGCAGTTTGAAAGCACGTAAAAATGCAAGTAGAAAAATAGGGACCACTTTGGTGGGAAGGTAACCACGTTTCATGTGCCTTCAGCATTTAGTCATGCCAGCTACATGACCACGGAGATGTCTTCGGACAGCTCTGGCTCTTCGGCTTTGTAATGGAGATGAGCACCGCCCGCTAGAGCCAAAAAAAATCTAGCATGTATGTGCAAGGGGAACCTTTACCTTTAGAGTTTCTTTCTGGAGTCATAAGACATGTTTTATCATTTACCTTCTCCTTGTCCCTCTCCTGCAGATGTTTATGGTGTGAATTAATTAAGAGACTTGTAAAATTGCAAAAATTGAGTCTTCTGCTTTTCTAATTCCATCTCTGATCTGTAGTCAAGCCATATTTTCTTACGGGCCGTTTTAATAAATAAAAAGAAATGAGATGAACAGATTAAAGCATAAAATTAGATATTTCAGAACAAAGAAACCAGCAAATAAATATGGAGATTTCTCCCTCAACCTATTTATCAGAGCCCTATCTTTCCAGACTCCCTCAATCAACCATAGCTTTCAGGCTTCAGATATACTGGACTAGAAGTCCCATAAAACCTTTTCTTCCTTTGTCATAATTGGGTTAGGCAGGTATTTCAACGTTTCATATATATGAATCTGCTTTTGTAGCTGCTGGGATTCTGAATTAGATTTGAAATGACTTGTGTTATCACGTTATGGTCAAATTGCCCTGAATCAAATTGTACTGAGGACCTTGAAAGAATTATTTCCTTGGTAGAAATAATATAAAAAAATATCTCAACTAAATAACAACTGTCTGAGTGGGCAGGTGTATTGAGAGGCTGTACAGCAGGCTGGTTATGGTCTGATAGAATTGCATCAGTTTGGTAGACTCCAAGTAGCTTTAACATCTTGTTTGATTTGGAAAATAACGTGCAGTTCGGATGCTCACCTGGGTTTGATTTCTGCCCAGAATTTTGCCCTTCTGATGTATCAGTTGGGCCCCGATGAGTGGAGTATGAAGGTATTTTCTTCATCAAACCTTTGGAAATGAATTTTCCCCACCCCCACAGGCTGCAGATATATGAGAAACTAGTATTGTAATAGGAAGAGAAGAACATTATTCATGGACGTCTATGGAGATTCTCAGTCCTCCAGGTCATGGTTGTCCCAGAGTTGCTTTTTTCAAGAGGCAACTGGACTTTCTGGTTTTTCTTTGAAGACATTTCACTTCTCATCCAAGAAGCTTCTTCAGCTCTGACTGGATGGTGGGGAATGGAAGGGTTTATACTCCTTGCAGACAACTGGTCATTTTCATTCTTTAGCGGGTCGAAGAGGCCATTTATGTCAAAATTGGAGGCCCAAAGAGGCCATTTATATCAAAATTGAACAGCCCTCTTTCAACCGAGGGGGAGGGATATGGCATCATCTATCTCCAATTTATAACACAGTCCTTTTAACAGTTCCAAGAAGGCTCCACACCTATTTGCACCACTCAGGTGACCCTGAGGGCACAGATAAACCTCCAGGTCACCTTAATGACCCGCTAAAGGAATTCAAATGACCAGCTGACTGCAAGGAGGATAAATCTTCCATTCCCCACCATCCAGTCAGAGCTGAAGAAGCTTCTTGGATGAAAAATGAAACATCCTCAAAGAAAAACCAGAAAGTCCAGTTGCCTCCTGAAAAAAAGCCCCTTTGAAACATTATTCATGCACAGCCATGTAGCACCAGCATTAGAAGTGCCTTTCCCTTGAAGTCTTACAGCATAGTTGATCCTCAAAACAACTCCCATTTTCTAAGGTAGTAGGAGACCATTTTTTTCTTGAAACAAAATCTTCCAGGGCAGCAACTGGGCTCCGCCGAGACCCTGAAAGTTGAGTGTTGTGGCTGAAAATGCAACGAACCCCTTACTAAGGGTGATGTGTCGAGGAGAGCTATGTGGAAATAAAACATGACTCAGCAAATGTGACCGATACCTTCTACCAGCTAAGCTGAAAGCTGCTATGGTTTTGAATCAAGTGTGATAGAAACTTGTGCTAAGATGTTTTCTATGTCTTGTCTACCCTTTTCTTTGCAGTGGATGTGGTTCGATGTCTAAATAGTGCCCTCCAAGTAGGATGTGGGGCTTTTGCCTGTCTGGAAAACTCTTCGTGTGACACAGGTGGCATGTATGACATCTGCAAATCTTTCCTCTACAGCGCTGCTAAATTTGACACTCAGGTATGGTACAGATTTGAATAATATCCTTTTTATGTGCATCAGGGTTTCTGATAGGCCAAGAAGGAGCTTTTTGGCTCGTGAATATATGAAATTTAATTGCATATAAAATAGGGCACCACTTTTTGTATGCAAAAGACCTTAAACTTCATCCCTAGCATTTCTTCTCGGGGCTGAAAAAGATTTAGATGTGGAAAAAGCAATCCAAGGAGCATAGACAAATGAGTAACATCGTACAAATGGATATGTAGTCTTCAACTTACAACCCCAATGGGAACCAGAACATCCATTGCTAAGTGAAATGGTTGCAAAGTGGGTCGCACCCAATTTTGCAATCTTTTTTGCTGGGGGCTGTTAAATACATCACTGTGGTTAAGTGAAACATTTCAAAAATTGGCCAGGAAGGTAACAAAGGATGATCACATGAGACCCTGGGATGCTCCAACCATTGTAAATGCAGGAATTTTGAACACATGACCTTCTGTCACAGTCATAAGTGCAAGGACTGTCTACAAGTTACATTTTTTTTTCAGCATTGTGATAATTTTGGTCATTAAACAAATGTGTTGAGGACTACCTGTAAAGTTTTTGAGTTTGGTTGCAGGTGTAGACATCTATGACTGAGAAGCTGCTTGATATGGTTAACATAGGGATACCATAACTGTGATTCTTATATTTAAGTCTATGGTCTTTCATTGATTGCATTTTATATTTTTTAAAAAGGATTTGATTGAGCAATAAGTTAATAATTGCACTAGTAACCTTATCTCTTTTTTTGCATCTGAAGGAAGTAAAATGAGAAAGAATCAACAGCATAATCAATAAAACTGTTGATCATTATATAAGAGAACAGGAATCCTGCAACATTCATTTTAAAGCAAAAATAACCCATAGGAAAGTCTAGTTCTATCTACAAATTTTTGTATGAACCAGCATGCCTTCAGTTATTGAAACCAGCTGCAGTAAAATATTGCTTTTTTTGAAGGCCCTGTTTCAGATCATGAACTTAGGCCCACTGATGGGTTCCTTCTGCCATGGATCTTACTGCACCAGTTCATTGATGTTGGGATGGTTCATTGAATGGGTCTGAATCATAAAACATGTAGCTTTATAGACATGTATTATTATCAGTAGGTGACAACCTCTGGGCAACCATGGGGGAAGAGTCTGTGAAGCTGAACCAAGTTCAAACCCAGTTGGTACTCACATGGAGCGCTACAAAAAATATAGATTCAAGTGAATAAAAAAAAATCCCACCATTTTAGAAGAAGCCATTTCCATATGGCTGCCAAGAAAATGACCTAGATGCTCTCCTTAAATCACCAGTGCAATTTGGACTTTTTTTTTTTCAGGTGCACGTTAACTCCTTGAGTTGGTTGTTACAGCTTGCCAACTCAATGCTTTCAAAGGCTGATATCAGGGTGCCAAGTAATGCACCCATAGAAAGTAGAACTCCGAGGCAGGCAGATTCCTCAAAAGAACAGTTTTACTGGATATATCATGTTATCACAACTGGTGAAAGCCAACTCTGAAAGTTCCTGTGGTTTTCACCTAATTAAAAAGTAAAAGTCTCCCCTTCACCCCAGGTCACTGGCCATGCTGTCCAATCCAGTTGCTGGCTGGTTGCTTGGTTACTTCACTCCTCCTCTGGCCAGCCACCTGTCAGAATGTCCTTGGTTCCCAACGTTGATTTAGCTACAAAATCCCATCTAACTATTCCTCCCCCGTGTTGTTGTGGCAAGCCTGAACCCTCCAAGATGGCCTCAGCCAAGTTCACTTCAGGATTGACAGCTGGTATCATATGGTCAAAGGGTAGAAATGGTTGTGATAAAATTATACAACATCTGCTAACACCCACAGTGCATTGAACTTGCAGTCTGTCATTTCAAGCAGTATTTTTTTCTTCCAGTGCAAACTTAATTAGGTAAAATACATGTGACTGGTGAAGATCATGACTGGGAATGTCTGTTCCATTATCCATTTTACCTGAGCTTATTAAGTAATTAGAAGGCAAGGCCTGGGCAGCACAAACAAACACAACAGCCAACAACTTAAAAGCCAGCCATCAACACACACGCCAATCTGCATCTAAAATGCCACATACAACAGGCCCCATATTAATACCACACAGAACAGCACACACTCTGCTAGAGAGAAGTTCCTTGAAGGTGGACTCTAGCACCAGCTCAAAAGCTTGGAACACAAAACTTCTAAGTCCCAGTTACTGGCCTAGATTGGATCCTGCATTACCCTTTTTTTTTAATATTTATGAAATAGCTTTGCTCTACTTCATTTTTACATGCTAGAAGAAATATTAAATTGCAGAAGCATGCATGATCTTCCAAGTTCCATGTGCTTCCAGATCGTATCGCCTAATTTTTTTTTAAGTCTAAAATGTCTAAGAGCTAAGTGAATTTGTCCATAATCACAAAGATCTAATAGTTACAGCTGTTTTTCAATCCATATCATGGTCCTGCCACTGAAATAAGAAAAGTGTTCAAAATATCATTAGCAAGGACAGGTGAACTTTGGTATGAATGCAGTGGCAGCATTGCAGGAAGACCTGGCCTTTTTCAAAGCAAAGGACACTTTTGAGTGGCATCAGAGGGGCTAAACTCAACAAAGTAGCTGAATTTAGACAACATTTATACATATTGGCAAAAAAAAGCAAAAGTATATTCAAAAATTCTTTTCAAGGATATCATTAGGAGCCTCAGAATTTGAAACATTAAATCTTTTTATGATCATCAATAACATTTTTTAAAAGGTTGGAAGAATTAACACTTCGGTTAAAGGAGTATAAATATACTATTAGTGAAAATTAGGGCACTTTCCTAAAATAATCAAGAACTAGAAGCTACCAATAAAGGAGAATATTTATAGCTGAGGATTGAAATAGCGGGTCCTTGGTGCTCTGAGCTTTTGTTTTCTTGTAGATGTCTATGGAGATTCTCAGTCCTTCAGATCATAGCTGTCCTAAAGGTGCTTTTTCAAGAGGCAACTGGATGTTCTTGTTTTTCTTTGAAGACGTTTCACTTCTCATCCAAGAAGTTTCTTCAGCTCTTTGGTGTTCTCTGAGCTTAGCTGTTTTCTTGCAGGCACTTCATTACCCAAACTAGCTAACATTATCAGTGTCCTGATGAGCTTGTCTAGTTTGGGTAACGAAACATCTGCAAGAAAAGAACACCAGAGAACACCAAGGAGCCCTCAACTGGAAGTTGATCAGAATCCGTTTCTTCCAAACCTGCTCAATATTTGAAAAGGATGAGCCCTTAAATTAATTTCCACACCCATCACCTACTTGACTCTTTATTTTTCAACTTGTCTTTTTATTCTGAAAATGAAAAGTAATAGCAGGAGGGCTGGAAAATGAGAGGACTTTCATATTTAAAAGAGCTATACACATTTTCAAGACTCCAAAAATGGGAGACCTATCAGAAAACAAGTTGAAGAAATGTTGCTTATTCGTGGTTTCAAATATATCAGTTTATATTTTTTTTAAAAAAACTGCAGTTCTAGTCATTAGAACAAAAGCAACTAGACCCTGGAAGTAAATTGGAAATTAGGCAAATTCATCCTCTAATGGAGAGAAATGGATAATGTCAAAAATGTGCAACATTCTAACAGAGAACATAAAAAGAAATAGGCTGAAAAAAGAATATATAAAATCAAATATAAATGCCTTCTCCAGAGTTCAGATAGAATGACTGGCCTGAAGTCACCCTGTTGGCTTCAGGCCCAAAATAGGATTAAAACTTCCTTCCCGTTTCTCACCCAGTGCCTTTACACACTATGGCAAAGTAGCTGTTCTAAGAATCCCTTTCCTTTTGATGGTTACCCAACTGACATAGAAAACCATTGAAATCAATATTCCTCAAAATTGGAGAAAACTCAAAAGTATTTTGTGGGGGATATTCAACACCAATGTAACTTATAAGGTGTTATACTATAGATGTCCAGACTTTTTGGACTGATTCTTTTAAAAGTTAAAATTGGTTTATATAACATTATTGCCTCCTGTGTTGGCTTTGCAAAGGTTTTGTTTCAACCTGTTGAAACATCAAAACTTGATACCTTCTTATTTGTCACAGCCAGTCAGTAGTATCAAAATCTTGAAAAACAGGAAAAGAAATGAATATTACCGTTTCCATATGATATTAGATATGCTATATGTCAACCCTGAAGTTTGCTTTCATGGAAATTCTGGCCCCCAAAAAGCATCACTATCACAATAATAAAGAAAAAAAATATGTTTTTTGGCTTGGTTTAAACCTGTGAGAATGATAAGGAAACCACAAGAGCTTTGCTGGACCATGTCTGAGCCACTCAAAACCGACATTTCCATGTTTTTTTACTACTGGTTCTGTGGGTGTGGCTTGGTGGGTGTAGCTTGGTGGGCATGGCAAGGGAAAGATACTGCAAAGTCCCTATTCCGTCCCCACCCCACTAACCTGCTTTCCAGCTCCGTTCTCCTGTGTGGGGCAACAAAAGGAGACCCAGCCGATCAGCTGGGACTCGGGAGGCAGAGAATAGATGGGGTTGGTGGGGTCAGTCAGAGGTGGTATTGGCCAGTTCTCTGAACTACTCAAAATTTCCGCTACCGGTTCTCCAGAACTGGTCAGAACCTGTTGAATACCACCTCTGATTCTCAGTCATCCAGGTCATGATTGCCCCAAATGTGCTTTCTCAAAAGGCAACTGCACTTTGTTTTTTGTAAAAGACGTTTTGCTTCTCATCCAAGAAGCTTCTTCATTTCTGAACTGTAGAAGCTTCTTGGGTGAAGAACAAAATATCTTCAAGGAAAAACAAAGTTGAAAAAGCGCCTTTAGGACAGACACTTCCATGGTTAGAATAGCTCATTCTGGTGTTAAAAGAGCCTGGGATGCTTTGCAGACTTCTAGTTAATACATCTGATGGTTGTGTGATCAAAATTCAGAGGGGAAGAGAAGATGTTCTTTTAAGGCCTATTATTAAGTTGCCTGGCAATATTTACCTTTCCATGATAAGACTTTTTTTTTGGGGGGGGGAGGGGGTGAAATTAAACAAAGTTATTAATGAGGACCCAGATTGTTGGGGACAATATTCTGAATCAAATATATCAGTTTATCTTATTCTGAATCAAATATATCAGTATACCATTTGGAAAGGGCTGTAAAGCACTGTGAAATGATATATAATTGAGTGAAATTGCTATTAGTATGAGGACCATGTTCACACCCAAGAAAAATTAGCCTTTTTAGCTATCTTTCTCTTTTAG